>NW_022986350.1:0-77859 GCF_902500255.1 Thalassophryne amazonica | reverse complement strand
CGCCTTGGGGCAACTGTTTGTTGTGATTTGGCGCTATATAAATAAAATTGATTGATTGATTGATGTCCGAATCCACCTGGACCTAAAGGCATTGCTCGGCAGATTGACGATCCTGAGAGTGAGTTGTAGCTGGAGCCGACTCAGACCCAAGAGGAAGCGATGCGCACGTGGGCAAAAATGGGGAAAACACGGAGGTCTGCTAAACAAGCTAAAAGCTAATGGCGGAAGACCGGCTATCCCATCACTATTTCTATCCAACGTCCGTGCGCTGGATCAATCAATCAATCAATCAATTTTTTATATAGCGCCAAATCACAACAAACAGTTGCCCCAAGGCGCTTTATATTGAGCTTGCTATGACTGAGATTACATCAGCGGGACATGCAGAGCTGCAGTGTTTATGTCCTGACGGAGACATGTCTCAACAACAACATGCCAGACTCTGTCTTTGAGCTACACAAGCGGATACTCTTCCGTGCGGACAGAGACCAGCAGCACTCCAGTAAAATCAGAGGAGGAAGGCTGTGCATCTACATTAACAAAGGTTGGTGCAAAAACTGTTCTGAGGTGGAAAGACACTGCTCTGAAGCTGTAGAATATCTTACAGTAAAATGCTGCCCTCACTATCTGCCGTGAGAATTTACAGCAGTGTTTATTGTGGCCGTATAGATCCCCCCACAAGCTAATGCTAACGACGCTCTGAAGCAGCTACATAACTCCATCAGCTTGCATCAAAATAAACATCCAGATGCACTGTATGTAGTGACAGGGGACTTCAACCACGTAAACCTGCAAGATATTCTCCCCAAGTTCCACCAGCATGTAAACATCACCACACGAGGGGAAACACGCTGGACAAAGTATATACAAATATACGTGGAGCTTACAGAGCAACCCCCCGCCCCCATCTCGGTGCCTCAGACCACATCTCACTCCTCATGCTTCCTGCTTACAGTCCAGTGTCGAAAAGCAGGGACACCATCACAAAGACCATCTCTGTGTGGCCAACTGGTGCTGTGTCCATGCTTCAAGACTGCTTTGACACCATCGAGTGGCAAATGTTCAGAGCAGCTGCAACAACAGGGAGCAAAGTGGACCTGGAGGAATACTCATCGACTGTGCTCTGCTACATCCGGAGCTGCATAGACAGTGTGACCACCTCCAAGACCATCACCATCAGGCCAAACCAGAAACCCTGGATGACCGTTAAGGTGCGTTCCCTGCTGAAAATTTGTGATGCTGCATTCAAAGACAGCGATGCAACAGCACTCAGAGCAGCCAGAAGGAACCTGTCAGCAGGAATAAAAAGAGCTAAGTCCACATATGCCCTCAAGGTTCAAGGCCACCTCCAATCTAACAACCCACGGCGCATGTGGAGGGGCATTAAATGCATCACGGACTACAAAAACAATGTAGCACAGTGCTCTGCAGACCCAGTGCTCCCAGACACTCTGAATGCCTTTTATGCACGTTTTAAGGCGTCCAACACCACCACCCCCTCCTGAGTCCCTCTCTCCCCCAAAGATCTCACAGTCAGCAAGATCACTACAGCTGAGGTGAAGAACGTGCTGCAGAGGATCAACCCCCGAAAAGCCCCCGGGCCCTGACGGAATATCAGGGAGGGTCCTTAAAGACTGTGCACACCAGCTGTCTGAGGTTCTGGCGGATATATTCAACACCTCTCTGTCCCAAGCCAGAGTTCCGCCATGCCTCAAGACATCAAGGATAATCCCTGTACCAAAGACCTCTGCACCATCCTGCCTCAACGACTACAGGCCAGTTGCACTCACCCCCATCACCACAAAATGCTTTGAGAGGCTGGTGATGAGGCGCCTGAAGCAGACCATCAATGTGACTGTAGATGAGCAAAACCGGTCCACAGCTGATGCCATCTCCACCATGGTGCATCAGGCCCTCTCCCACACAGAGAACAAGGCTGCTGTTCCTGGACTTCACTTCTGTGTTCAACACCATCATCCCGCAGAAACTGGTTTCCAAGCTGGCTGAACTAGGAGGGAGCCCCCTCAGCACTGTTCAACTGGATCCTGGACTTCCTGACTGGGAGGCCACAAAGTGTCAGGATCAACACCACCTCATCCTCCACCATCATCCTGAACACTGGCTCACCCCACGGTTGTGTGCTCAGTCCACTGCTGTACACATTGATGACCTTTGACTGCAGAGCCCAGCACAAGAATAATCTTGTTGTTAAGTTTGCAGACGGTACAGCAATGATCGGGCTCATTAGCCAAGGGGATGAGACAGCGTACAGGCGAGAAGTGGAGAACTGACACGGTGGTGCGGAGACAACAACCTTGTCCTCAACACCCAGAAGACCAAGGAGATAGTTGTTGACTTCCGCAGGTCAGCCCCCACCACCCCTCCCCCCTCTACATTAACAGAGCAGCGATGGAGATCGTCTCCTCCATCAGGTATCTTGGAGTCCACCTCTCCAACACTCTCACCTGGCACACCAACACCACAGCTGTCATCAAGAAAGCCCACCAATGTCTCTATTTTTTTGAGGAAATTGGGAAGGGCTGAAGGACTGAACACCGAGGTCCTCAGGGCCTTCTACAGCTGTGCAGTGGAGAGGGTCTTGTCCTGCTGCCTCCCTGTGTGGTATGGTGGCTGCATGGTGATGGAGAAGAAAGCGCTGCAGTGGGTGGTGAAGTCTGCACAGAGGACCATCGGATGCAGCTTACCACCCATTGGAGACATCTACATCTCCAGATGTAGAGACAAAGCCACCTGCATCCTCCGAGACTCCACCCACCCTCCTCACAGTCTGTTCACACCCCTTCCCTCTGGAAGGAGGCTGCGCAGCATCCGGGCAAAAACATCCAGACTGAAAAACAGCTTCTATCCGAATGCTGTCAGACTGTTGAACAGTTCAACATCCACCACCAAACTGTAAACATTGCACTACATACACATTGTCACCTTCTTAATACTCTAACACTGCTGCTGCTGCCGATCCTGTGCCTTGTGTATATATTCTATGGCCACAGGGGTGCGCATATTGCATATTGCATATTGCAAAAGTTTATATTGCAAAAGTTTATACAATAGGTTAGGTTAAAAAAAATTGTCCCAGTTAACTACACCAAGACCTGGAGAAACTGCATTTTGTTCTGCCTGTAAGGGTCGAGTGACAATAAGTGAGTCTGAGTCTGAGTTACCTTTCATTGCTATGCTAATGATACTCAATTATACATGCCGATATCTGCTGGTAATCTAATTGACATATAATCTTTGGAAGATTGCCTTGCATCAATGAGAAGTTGAATGTCTAGTAACTTCCTACTTTTAAACTCTGATAAGACTGAAATGATGGTTCTTGGTCCAGAGAGACATCAGCATTAATTTGATCAGCTAGAGCTTAGATTAGGTTCATGCGTTATACATCATAAGGACAAAGTGAGGAACCTAGGGGTAACTTTTGATCCTGTGTTGTCTTTTGACCTCCACATTAGAGACCTCACAAGGACTTCTTTCTTCCATTTGCAAAATATAGTGAGGATTCGTCCAATCTTGTCTATGGCTGATGCTCAGACTTTGATACATGCATTTATCTCTTCATACTGGATTATTGCAATGCTCTATTTTCTGGTTTACCAGAGTCCAGCATTAGGGGTCTTCAGTTGGTTGAAAATGCTGCTGCCAGACTTTTGACACAAAGTAGAAAGTTTGACCACATTACATCCATTTTGGCTTCCCTTCACTGACTTCCTGTCTCTGCAAGATCAGATTTTAAGGTTCTGTTACTGGCCTATAAAACTGGTCATGGGCTGGCACCGCCCTACCTGGCTGACTTGGTTGAGCCCAAGTACCAGCTTGGGCCCTGTGTTTGCAGGGTGCAGGACTTCTTTGTGTTCCTAAGGTGAATAAAAAGTCTGCAAGTCACAGAGCTTTTTCTTATCGTGCCCCTGCTCTGTGGAACGATCATCTTGCGCAAATAAGGCAGTCAGATTCTATGAAGACTTTTAAGTCGAGACTTAAGACTCATTTGTTCTCCTTGTTTTATCGTTAATATATTAAGATATTATGTGTTTTATTCTTTTTTATTTTTTATGGTTTTTCTCTTTTCTTATGTTTTTAATGTTTTAATCTATTTTGTGTTGTTTTTAATTATGTCATGTGAAGCGCCTTGAGGCGACCTTGTTGTGATTTGGCGCTATATAAATTAATCAATTTGAATATGAAAATTTGGAGAGAAGCGTGTACATTCTGCTCCTGCCAGGAACGCAGGCTGAACGCCTTCCACATGCAAAGCCTCAGAAGACTACTCGGCATAAACTGCCAGGGCTGGGTCAGCAACGTTGATGACCTGGCCAAGGCAGGGATGCCAAGCATGCCTGCACTGGCTTGGAGATGCCAGGCGAATGGAAGAAAGCCACATCCCAAAGACTGTACAGCTAACTAGTCACAGGCGCCAGAGCAACAGGACAACCTGCACTGCGCTTCAAAGACTTTTGCAAACATGACCCAAGGGCAGGTGGCTTCAACCCTGCATACCTGGAGTTGGCAGCTGCAGGGAACCATCATCAGGGAAGTGGAGGAGAGGAGAGAGGCCCTGTGGAGAGAGAGGAAGCTCCGCCAACAGCACAGACACCAGCCAGCACCCACTAAAATAGACACCCAACCAACAGATTTCACCTGGAGCAATTCTAGGGCATCCCCCCCGGTCACCCCCGACTCCAGTCCTTTTCTCATTATCCCACCCACCTTTGTATGTTTTCTTTTGTACTACAATGTATTTACCTTTCAAACTGTACAGACGACAGTAAATATAAACAAAAAATATTCCTGTTTTATTGGGACTTCATTTGTAATAACTAAATGTTTACAAAACAAGAATGAAAAATTTACATTACTATTTGATAATTTGGCATGTAAAGTGTTCCAAGCGATCTCTCTCTTGGTAGTCGGTCACAATGGTTTGAATTCTACGAGTGGTGTCCCGGTACACTTGGGCATGCTCGCCGGCTCCAATCTGCTGGACAATGACTCTGTTCATTGCTTGTTCCTTCTTTAGTATATCCAAGAACACCCAGATGCTCAGGTGGTTACAGCTGACACTAGCAGCCATGTGGCAGTGCCAGCCTTTTACGCTGTTGTTTGTGCATGGCAGCCCTTCCTGTGTGGCTGAAACGTTCCAGATAGTAAGGTCAAAAACTGGACCCCTGCAGTTTCTCCTACCTGGGCAACCAATGAAGGTGGAATCGACCACAGGCTGAAGCTCCTCAGGCAGTCCCTGAACTAGCTTGAACTTAGCAACCATATCTTCTGGTTGCACAAAGGCCAGAGCAGGCAACATCCTGGTTGCAAGGGAAAGCTTGGCATCAACAATGTTGTGAAAGTGTAGTGACACGGACCCACAACAGGGGGCGCAAATGAACGGTCAACAGATGAGCCAAAAAGTAACAATTTAATGTTGTGAAGGTGCACAACGAACATACAGACAATCTCAGAATATGATTACAGTCAATACACAAAGGTGACGTGTGGGCAGGCTCGAGGATAGAAGATGTCTGTCCTGAGAAGAGCCGGAACCACACGATTTCCGCCGCCACCGAACCTGGTGAATACTGGAGCCGCCAAGTCCCGAATTCCCAGGTGATCACCGTCCCCGACTGTCGGATCTGGTACTGCTGGTGAAGAACAAAGACAGTCAAGTGTGGGTGTGTGTACACCCCGTAACAACAACGGTGGGAATGCCACCTCCACCTCTCACTCAATATTCTGCAGAGTACCGCAAAAGAGTGCCGTCCAGCATTCACTCAGCTTCCACAGACAGAGGGACCGGTACTCCTGCAAACACAATATACAGATTATATTGTAAAACACAAACGGCTGAGTCTATTACCTCCAAAGAAGTACGATATCTCGGCGATGAGGTGGAGATGACGTCTGGGTTTTATGGAGTGCGATGATGAAGAATGAGTGACAGCTGTCAGGAATTAATGAGTGACAGCTGTCACTCCCGGCTGTGTCCGTGGCGGCAGCGCCCTCTCGTGCCTGAAGCCCGCACTTCAGGCAGGGCTTAGAGACTGGGCTAAGGGTGGGTCACAACACCCACGTGGGGAAACCCCGATGATCTGCATGAATCCCAGTCACGATCCTGAGTGGGGATCTAACCCTTCACACCCCAGCACTGGTGGACACGGGTTCGGAGGGGAATCTGCTGGATAGCAGATGGGCAAAGGAGGTTGGGCTCCCTCTAGTGGTCTTACTGTCACCATTGTCGGTGCGGGCACTAGATGGCACCCTTCTTCCACTAATCACACACCAAACACGGCCAGTGACATTGGTGGTGTCTGGAAATCACAGGGAGGAGATTGTGTTTTATGTAACACCTTCTACCTCCCGAGTGATTTGGGGTTTTCCATGGGTGTTAAAACACAATCCCCGGATTGATTGGCCGTCTGGGGCTGTGGTTCAGTGGAGCGAAACCTGCCACCGGGAGTGTTTAGGATCCTTGGTTCCACCCGGTGTGACAGCTAAGGAGGAGGTTTTAGTCCCCCCCAATCTGGCGGCGGTGCCAGCCGAGTACCATGACCTTGCTGACGTCTTCAGCAAGGATCTGGCACTCACGCTGCCCCCACACTGTCCGTATGATTGTGCCATTGATTTGAAACCGGGCGCTGAGTACCCGTCCAGCAGGCTGTACAACCTCTCACGTCCGGAACGCGAATCAATGGAGACCTACATCCGGGACTTGTTAGCTGCCGGGTTGATCTGGAACTCCACCTCCCCAATGGGTGCTGGTTTCTTTTTTGTGGGCAAGAAGGACGGCGGACTCCGTCCATGCATTGATTACAGAGGGCTGAACGAGATCACGGTTCGCAACCGATACCCGTTACCTCTGTTGGATTCAGTGTTCACGCCCCTACATGGAGTCCAAATTTTCACGAAATTGGATCTTAGGAATGCTTATCACCTGGTTCGGATCCGGGAGGGAGACGAGTGGAAGACGGCATTTAACACCCCTTTAGGTCACTTTGAGTACCTGGTCATGCCGTTCGGCCTCACCAATGCGCCCGCGACGTTCCAAGCATTGGTTAATGACGTCTTGCGGGACTTCCTGCATCGGTTTGTCTTCGTATATCTAGACGATATACTCATCTTTTCTCAGGATCCTGAGACCCATGTCAAGCATGTACATCAGGTCCTACAGCGGTTGTTGGAGAACCGGCTGTTTGTGAAGGGCGAGAAGTGTGAGTTCCACCGCACTTCTTTGTCTTTCCTGGGGTTCATAATCTCCTCCAACTCTGTCGCCCCTGATCCGGCCAAGGTTGCAGCGGTGAGAGATTGGCCCCAACCAACGAACCGTAGGAAACTACAACAGTTCCTCGGTTTTGCAAATTTCTACCGGAGGTTCATCAAGGGCTACAGTCAGGTAGTTAGCCCCCTGACAGCCCTGACCTCCACAAAAGTCCCCTTCACCTGGTCGGATCGGTGCGAAGCCGTGTTTAGGGAGTTGAAACGCCGGTTCTCGACTGCACCGGTTCTGGTGCAGCCCGATCCCAAGCGCCAGTTTGTTGTTGAAGTGGATGCCTCTGACTCAGGGATAGGAGCCGTGCTGTCCCAGAGCGAGGAGTCCGACAAGGTTCTCCATCCATGTGCCTACTTTTCCCGCAGGTTGACCCCAGCTGAACGGAACTATGACGTCGGCAATCGGGAACTTCTTGCGGTGAAGGAGGCTCTTGAGGACTGGAGACACCTGTTGGACGGAGCATCGGTACCATTTACGGTTTTCAAGGACCATCGGAACCTGGAGTACATCCGGACCGCGAAGTGTCTGAACCCCAGGCAAGCCCGCTGGTCGCTGTTCTTCGGGCGTTTTGACTTCCGGATCACCTACCGCCTCGGGACAAAGAACCAACGGTCTGACGCCCTGTCCCGGGTGCATGAAGAGGAGGTCAAGACCGAGCCGTCAGACCCCCCTGACACCATCATCCCCGAGTCCACTGTCATGGCCACCCTTACCTGGGATGTGGAGAAGACCGTCCGGGAGGCCCTGACACAGAGCCTGGACCCGGGGACAGGTCCGAAGGACAAGCTGTACGTCCCACCAGAGGCCAGGGCTGCGGCCCTTGACTTATGTCATGGTTCCAAGCTCTCCTGTCATCCAGGGGTGCGAAGGACCGTGGCAGTGGTCCGGCAGCGCTTCTGGTGGGCGTCTATGGAAGCCGACGTCCGGGAATATGTCCAGGCCTGCATCACCTGTGCCAGGGGCAAAGCCGACCACCACAAGGCCCAAGGCCTCCTCCAGCCTCTGCCCGGGCCTCGTCGCCCCTGGTCTCATATTGGCCTGGACTTTGTCACGGGCCTCCCGCCGTCCCAGGGCAACACCACCATCTTAACGATAGTGGACCGGTTCTCCAAGGCGGCCCACTTCGTGGCCCTCCCGAAGCTCCCGACGGCCCAGGAGACTGCAGACCTCCTGGTCCACCACGTCGTGCGTCTGCATGGGATTCCATCAGACATTGTCTCGGATCGTGGTCCTCAGTTCTCCTCCCAGGTCTGGAGGAGTTTCTGCAGGGAACTGGGGGCCACCGTCAGTCTCTCGTCTGGGTACCACCCCCAGACGAACGGGCAGGCAGAGCGGACGAACCAGGAACTGGAGCAGGCCCTCCGCTGCGTGACCTCCGCGCACCCGACGGCCTGGAGTGACATCTGGCCTGGATCGAGTACGCTCATAATAGCCAAGTTTCATCTGCCACCGGCCTCTCCCCGTTTGAGGTGTGTTTGGGGTACCAGCCCCCATTGTTTCCGCTAGTGGAGGGAGAGGTCGGGGTGCCCTCTGTCCAGGCCCATCTGAGGAAGTGCCGTCGGGTGTGGCGTACCGCCCGCTCTGCCTGCTCAGAGCCCGGACGAGGGTTAAGGCCCATGCAGACTGCCGGCGTTCCCTGGCCCCTGCATACCAGCCCGGGCAGGAGGTTTGGCTATCCACAAAGGACATCCCCCTGCAGGTGGAATCCCAGAAGCTCAAGGACAGGTACATAGGACCTTTTGCCATAACCAAAGTCCTCAGTCCGGCCGCAGTGAAGCTGAAGCTACCAGCTTCACTGCGGATTCATCCAGTGTTCCATACCTCAAGGATCAAACCCTACCACACGTCGACTCTCTGCACCCCCGGACCGGCGCCGCCTCCTGCCCGGATCATAGATGGAGAGCCTGCCTGGACCGTGCGCAGGCTCCTGGACGTCCGTCGAAAGGGCCGGGGGTTCCAGTATCTGGTGGACTGGGAGGGGTATGGACCCGAAGAACGCTCCTGGGTGAAGAGGAGCTTCATCCTGGACCCGGCCCTCCTGGCCGACTTCTACCGGCGGCACCTGGACAAGCCTTGCCGGGCGCCAGGAGGCGCCCATTGAGTGGGGGTCCTGTTGTGTGGGCCGCTGAAGAGGAGGTACTGCTGGCCCACCACCACCAGATGGCGCCCTGCTTGGAGTGCGGGCTTCAAGCACGAGAGGGCGCCGGAGCCACTGGGAGTGACAGCTGTCACTCTTCATCAGCACCAGCTGTCACTCAGCCAACTCATCACCATCTCCATAAAGGCCGGACTGCGACTCCACCTCCTTGCCGAGAAATCAACTACCAATCAGGTAATTTTCTCTGCTGAACAAAAACCTTGTGTAATAGTCTGAACTTCTGTTGCAGCCGTTTTCCTGTGGCGATTGCCTTATCTGTGGGATTGGCGTTTGGTGTGATCAGCGACGGCTTCGCTTCACACCCCAACCAGATAAGTGGTTAGACAGGAGCTGCACGAGTGTGTGATTGGAGGTGGAGGTGCTCCCTCCTTACTGAATACAGACTGTGGGATTACTGAGTGTGCGACCTCACACTCATCAGGACTGTCTCTGTTCTCTGCCAGCAGTACCGGGTCTGACTGCTGAAGACAGCGGCCACCTGGGGCGCAGGGCTTGGCGGCTCCGGTGTTCTTCAGCTCCGTTGGCAGTGGAAGCTGTGTGGGATCCGGCTCTTCTCTCGCCAGGCGTCTTCTATCGTCGAGCCTGCCCACACGTCACCTGGTGTATGATTGACAGTCACTATATTGTTATTGTCTGTACGTCGTTGTGCGATTCACAACATTAAATTGTTACTTTTGGCTTATCCATTGTCCGTTCATTTACGCTCCCTGTTGTGGGTCCGTGTCACGACACTTTCACAACACACAGTGGCCTTGGTAATTGAAATCGGTTTCAGAGGCAATTATCCTCATTTGGAAGTAAATCCTAGTATTCCCTGAATACACGCTCACATTAGATTGCACCATTTGCGAGGTCCTCTGATGCTAACACAGCCACTGTTAGTACCATTTTACACATCATGTTGCACATGCTTTTATATCCATCCATATCATTGCAAACACGTGGGTGCATTAAATGCTCATCACTGTGTCGCTGATGTGCACATCACTCTGATGACTTCTTGTTTTCACACTATTAACGGTTCACAGCATCACCTTTCCATGTCCACAGTGGAACAATAGCTCCAGAAATGTACGGATGCCAGCCAGGATTTTTGCGTGGCGCACCACACATTTCCATGCTCACATCACTTTTGATACATTTGCACGTGGACGTGGAGACGGGCGTACGCCAGGTTTTTGTGCGTACACATACTTTGTACATGAGGCCCCTGGTGCTGCAACTCAACAACTTTGATGTATGACCTCCAGTGTAGAAACCATGATCTTAAGGGATCAACGGAGCCAAGACATTAGTCCACGTGGGGAAATTTGCACATTTGTTTTTAATTTTTCTTCTTTTTTCCCCTCTGTTGTGTCCTTCCAAAAACCCTTTCTTCATGGAGCTACAGAGATTTGTAAACGTCACCTCTTGCAGATGGCCTCCTGTCAAAGAACACTCCTGCCCTGTTCGTCCACCCCACCTGCACTCGTCCGTCTCTCTGCCACACTCTGTATGCCTTTATGCCCATACTATTTAATATTCATCAAACACCTTCACTCTAACCAACCTTTCTCCTCTTATGTTTCCTCCTGGTGCAGCTTCCACTTCTCATTTTCCTTCTCATATTCCGCCAATAACCCGCTGGGCAGCAGGACTAGTGGCGGCCAAACTAGTGTGGAAATCTGATCTGTGATCTGTGTGTTTAGTTTGCCACAATTAACACACTGGTTAATTGTGGCAAAATGCACAGGTGGGTGCACAAACCATTGTGTTCTGTGAGCAGAGCCGGCCCAAGGCATACGCCAACGACGCAGTCGCTTAGGGCTTCCACGCCACCAGGGGGCCCCACGAGCACAGAGACATTGTGATAAAAAAGTAAATATATACATGAAATTAAAATAATATTGAATAATTTATACGAAATTGTATTACACCCGAAAAAAATTAATTCATTTTGACAAAATACCAATACTAGGTTAAATGATGCCTCCTGCTGGCTGCTGCCATCGTTGGGCAAATTTAGATGCATCGCTTGGGTCAGGTGGTCGATGCCTAATCTTGAGGAATGAAGTGAGTGCAAGTCATGTCTCAGAAAATAAATTATCCCTCTGGAGTGGAGAAAAGA
Organism: Thalassophryne amazonica; assembly: GCF_902500255.1. Taxonomy (NCBI): domain Eukaryota; kingdom Metazoa; phylum Chordata; class Actinopteri; order Batrachoidiformes; family Batrachoididae; genus Thalassophryne; species Thalassophryne amazonica. The sequence goes on along the minus strand of NW_022986350.1, from coordinate 66,315 downwards.
AAAAAGAAGAAGTTGGAAGACGAGAAAAAACAACAAGACAAAGGTAGGTTTGCATGTCCAATATTACAATTTTTGTTGTCATTATTTGAGAAATGCTCCGTTCGTTTAGTGTAAAGTGCTTTAGGTGTCTTAAAGTCAGACGCTATTGCTCTAAGACTGCAAGGGAAGCTCAGCTTCCCCTAAAATGTCAAAAAATAAGTGATCAAATATACGAGTTCTATTAGAAAAGTATCCGACCTTATTATTTTTTTCAAAAACCATATGGATTTGATTCATATGTTTTTACATCAGCCAAGCTTGAACCTTCGTGCGCATGCGTGAGTTTTTCCACGCCTGTCAGTTGCGTCATTTGCCTGTGAGCACGCCTTGTGGGAGGAGTGGTCCACCCCTCGTCGTTGTTTCATTGCGAGGAAATGGCGGAATGATTTGGGCTTTTTTTCAATCAGAATTTTTTCAGAAACTGTTAGAGACAAGCAGCTGGAAACCATTCGAAAAATTTATCTGGCTTTCGGTGAAAATTTTACAGGCTTCACAGAGAATAAGGACTGTTACTACAGCTTTAAGGACGCCCCACAATAGCGCATGGCGCGCCGCGCTCCGAGCCACCATCGAGAGGCAGAAAACACCACATCATTTCTAAATGGATGGCTGTGTGGAGCCGGGACCGTCATGAGCAATTTCTCTGGTTATCACAAGAGCTGGACATCAGCCATTTTCCGGCAGATTTCACTTTTAACAAGAGATTTTGTCATGGAAAGCCGCACGGAGGCTTCGCGCATCAGGACCGATTCGCTGATCGAGCGAGACAAAGGAACACCTCCATTTCGGAGTGCCAGGGGACAAGTTGGGACATGCCTATCTCGGCTTTCAATGGTTACCAGCCCAGTGAGTATAAGAGAAATTGTTGAGAGCTGGGCATGTCCCAAATTGTCCCCTGGCACTCCGAAACGGAGGTGTTCCTTTGTCTCGCTCGATCAGCGAATCGGTCCTGACTTGGAGGCTCAGAGCGCGGCGCACTGTGCGCCATTGTGAGGCATCCTTAAAGCTGTAGTAACAGTCCTTATTCTCTGTGAAGCCCGTAAAATTTTCACCGAAAGCCAGATAAATTTTTCGAATGGTTTCCCGCTGCTTGTCTCTAACAGTTTCTGAAAAAATTCTGATGGAAAAAAAGCCCAAATCATTCCGCCATTTCCTCGCAATGAAACAACGACGAGAGGGGTGGACCACTCCTCCCACAAGGCGTGCTCACAGGCGAATGACGCAACCGACAGGCATGGAAAAACTCACGCATGCGCACGAAGGTTCAAGCTTGGCTGACGTAAAAACATATGAATCAAATCCATATGGTTTTTGAAAAAAATAATAAGGTCGGATACTTTTCTAATAGACCTCGTATACTGTTGTGTGTACATGTCATTGACTAAATATGCGCTACAACGCGCTCAACTTTTGTTCAGAATCAGCTTCTTATCACAGGTAACGACGCGGCTTTCCTCTCACTCAAACCCGCAGCTGTGCTGTGCTTTAAACAGTGTGGATGCTGAGCGTCCACAGACTTTAATAGTGACACAAAGCATCCAGCGAAACGAGATGAGTCATTGGATAAATGCTGGGCTTTGTCCCGCCCATCGGACGCTGTCTGTCTGGGGGTCTATGGGGCAGTGGGCTGGCCTCGGCTGGCCCGGACGCTCAGCTTCTGCATGATGATTGGATGATCTGTCTGAGGCTGAATCCCTTTTTGATTGACAGCGAAACGAGCGAATCAGCGATCTTTTGGTGTAAACATCCGTGGGAGCGTTTTCATTCTGTTCTGAGTTGAACCGGAGACTTTCCTAATCCTCTTAGTGGCATTTTCTTTGTTAAAAATGACGAGCGACAAATCGAGCTTCTGTTTCTGGTGGGGTTTTTTTGTAACTGCTTGTGTTTGGAGACTGACTTCTATCACTCTTTCTGACTTCTATCGCAGTTTCTGTCCCTACCGAGCAGCGGGTGCTGCTGAGCTCCTCCACTGTCACAAAGCACTCACAGGCGGACAAACTTCACACTAGCCTCAGTCCCAGCTAGTGAGCTAGCTAGGTAGCAAGATGCACATAATTGCAGACAATTTGAATGTTGTGGACCGGATTTTGGCGAAGCCATTTGATAGTCTTCCTTAACGAAGAAAAACAGCAGGGCAGATCAACTCCTCAGATTAATTTGGTGCAAAAGGTGGGGAAAAGTAGCTCAGCTCTCAATGGTTTGCAGGCCAAACTTAAAGCAATAGCCCCCAGTGCAATGTTTGTGCATTGCTATGCACACACATTGCTGTTATGTTGTGGATTTCTATGTTCATTTTGGAGATTATTTAAGTATTGTATTTATTATTTAAGTATTTAATTTTGATTACAACTTTATTTTTCTGTAAGATAATGTGAATGTCATTTGATTCTATTTTGTATTTGGATATTGAACATTTTGCACACCATTGCACATCTGAAAGAAATTAAACTATTTAACGTGTTTACTATAAATGCAGTCTCCTGCCTGCTGATGTTACTTTCAAATAGTTAAATTAATGAGCCATACTTATACATCACGCTGTATGTAGAAGTTAATTAAAACATATTTATGAGTTTGCTAGTCTTTAAGGTTAAAAACAAGAATGACACCTGTATGATGTAAGATAATTACAAATAATGCTAATGATTGTGGGTACATTACACACATAACAGTGTAGCCTATGGAATAATGAGGCATCTGGTGCTGAGGTGATGGTAGGGGGCCCCCAAATGAAATTCTGCTTAAGGCCCCATAAAGGCTTGGGCCGGCCCTGTCTGTGAGGTACAACACACGCGCGCGTACACACTTTATGTATGAGAGTTTTTAGTTGTTGTTTGAGGTACGAAAACTACTGAAAATAAATTATGAATTGTTAAAATGTTGTACAGTTTTGTTACAAATTTGATTTACACTCAAAACCCAAAAACTAATTTAATTTATGACTTGATTTAATTCTGGAGTGTGTTGCCTCACAAGTGCCTTCAAATCTGTATTTCTGAAGGTTATTTTAATGTTTCTCATGAAAGCAGCAGCTTTCATACATTTATTATTGATTTATATGTGTGTGTGTGTGTGTGTGTGTGTGTGTGTGTGTGTGTGTGTGTGTGTGTGTGTGTGTGTGTGTGTGTGAGAGAGAGAGAGAGAGTGGGCAAGTGGATTTTCACAGCAGCATTGTAGTTTCTTTGTGAAACACTTAAATAGATACTTGCAATGTCAGAGGTGGGCTGAAAGGCCGGAGAACAAAAACAATTGATTTGGCTTTAATCCTTTAAGCAGACGCTGTACTCTCATGGCAGCAAAGCCAAACATCTTTCATTTCAGCAGATCTTGTTCCATTTCTTTTCTTAGGACCTCCGTTTTCGATGATTGCTTTGTATTGAAGAGCCTTGAAGTTTGATGTCCACCTATTGATTTTTGGAATGTGGTGGTGGAATTTTTCTTTTTTTGTGTTGAAACGTTGCTTTATCTGAATATTGATCATTGAAATGGCTCAGTACCAAGGAGTGATGTTTTTTGTTATTTATATATATATGTATGTGTGTGTACACACACACATACACTCATGCATACATTTATATACAAGGACCGATTGAGAAGGTTTTTTCCCTTGAGAATGGTGTTTTCCAGAATCTGTGAAGTTTGGACTCAGTGGGTGCAATTTTGAGAAATGTTGGTTTTCTGGATCAGGCTCAAAACTTGTATGCGTGTATTTTGTGCATGTCACAATTAATGAATTTGTATTAAACTGTATGGTACACATGTGACAGTGTGCAGAACTGCACGCAGAATACACAGTACAGCTCCACAGTGTGATTATACACACACACTTATTTGTTTCCATAAGTCACTGACATGTCATCATGTCAAGTTTGTGATATCTGTGTAATACCACCGGAGCAGCTGCAAATGCTAGCACTTCTGCTGCTTCTCCCTCCAAGTCAATTGACGGACAAAATGCAAGGTGCAGCGACCTACACTCAACAAAAATATAAACGCAACACTTTTGGTTTTGCTCCCATTTTGTATGAGATTAACTCAAAGATCTAAAACTTCCATTTCCCTCAAATATTGTTCACAAACCAGTCTAAATCTGTGATAGTGAGCACTTCTCCTTTGCTGAGATAATCCATCCCACCTCACAGGTGTGCCATATCAAGATGCTGATTAGACACCATGATTAGTGCACAGGTGTGCCTTAGACTGCCCACAATAAAAGGCCACTCTGAAAGGTGCAGTTTTATCACACAGCACAATGCCACAGATGTCGCAAGATTTGAGGGAGCGTGCAATTGGCATGTTGACAGCAGGAATGTCAACCAGAGCTGTTGCTCGTGTATTGAATGTTCATTTCTCTACCATAAGCCGTCTCCAAAGGCATTTCAGAGAATTTGGCAGTACATCCAACCAGCCTCAAAACCGCAGACCACGTGTAACCACACCAGCCCAGGACCTCCAGGACCATACCAGCATACCAGATTGGCTTTGCTCAAAATGTAAATGAGTCCACCCACCACTTTAATCATATATTAGATCTTGTTCTGACTTATGGTATGGAAATTGAAGACTTAACAGTATTTCCTGAAAACTCCCTTCTGTCTGATCATTTCTTAATAACATTTACATTTACTCTGATGGACTACCCAGCAGTGGGGAATAAGTTTCATTACACTAGAAGTCTTTCAGAAAGCGCTGTAACTAGGTTTAAGGATATGATTCCTTCTTTATGTTCTCTAATGCCATATACCAACACAGTGCAGAGTAGCTACCTAAACTCTGTAAGTGAGATAGAGTATCTCGTCAATAGTTTTACATCCTCATTGAAGACAACTTTGGATGCTGTAGCTCCTCTGAAAAAGAGAGCTTTAAATCAGAAGTGCCTGACTCCGTGGTATAACTCGCAGCTTAAAGCAGATAACCCGTAAGTTGGAGAGGAAACGGCATCTCACTAATTTAGAAGATCTTCACTTAGCCTGGAAAAAGAGTCTGTTGCTTTATAAAAAAGCCCTCCGTAAAGCTAGGACATCTTACTACTCATCACTAATTGAAGAAAATAAGAACAACCTGTTAAAGATTTTGTATATATGTTATCACTGTTAAACATTTGTACCTTTGTCTTCTTTCTCATGAAAACGTTGTTGTGCTGTTTAGCACCTGTCTTAACGTAACCCTGAGAATGTACTTGTTATTCAACCTTGTTTTAGCATGCTGGGGTCAATCTGAACTGGGAATGAAGAGCTGGATGTACTTATTATTATTATACAACTTTGTTTTTGTAGCCGCTAACGACTGGGAGTGAAGCATGATGGGGTCAGGCTGAACTGGGAGTAAAAGAACTGGAGGTTGTTTTGACTGTTGTGATGTGATGCTTAGTGTGAAGAACAGGACACTCCAGGCAGATGCTGAACAGCTGATAACTGCAACAGACGAACGGGATGTGCTGACCTTCGACAATAAGATTAAAAAGAAAGAAACTGTTTTTCCTTACAGCTGCACTTATTGACGTATGTGTTTATGTTACGGGAAGAAACTTGTCTTGCGTCGTCCCCCCCACCCTTAGGACAAGTTTTATGATGTGGTGAGGGCTTCTCTAATAAAAAGAGCGGGAGCACAGGCCAGACTTTAGTGTAGCCTTGGTGTACAGCCTGACTGCACTCCGCGCAAGATAAATTTGACTTTCTGTCTCACTGGTGTTTCTTGACTCTGTTTGTCTTATCAAGGTTTTAAGAATGTTTGAAGGAGAAAATACCCAACATTGACTGGGGGCTACGTCCGGGATCTCAACAACACCGGAGGTGTCCGGCGGGGGTCGCCAAGTCCAGACGTAAATCCTTGGCCAAGGTCCGATCGATTGATCGTGTCTGCAATTGTCGACCGCCGTTGGCATCGTCTGGTTGACGAGATTTTCCCGAAGAAGACAGACAGGAGGTCGAGTCAGTGAGTAGAATTTCTTTGTAACAGTACTGAGTGAGTGGTGATCAGATCACATAAAACAGTTAAACTCCGTAAGCGATGGCGTGGAATCGTCTGTTAATGTAAAGCAGTTAAAATCCGCGAGGAGGGTGGACTCCTCTACGGTTGCGAGGGACGCACGTAGTTAAATTCCGGAAGGAGGGTACGGACTCCTCTGTTTTAATACGTAAAGGAAATCCCGGGTAGAAATACGTGCACTGTAAAAAGGCAGTTAAATCTCGCAGGGACGGTGGAGTCCCCTAATGCAGAACATTAGTTAAATTCCACGGGAGGGCGAGCTCCCCTGGCCTAAGAATACGCGTACGGTTATTAAAAGTGTTTCTATGTGTAAATAAGTGTTTTGTGTAAGTGTAAATAGAATAACTGTGTGAAAGTGTAATACTTTGGACAACGTTAGTGACAACCGTGTGTGTGGAAGCGAAGGCAAGTGATTCCGCTTCCTACGGGGAGGTGAAAGGAATCAACCACACGACGGCAAATTAATTGTCACGTCCAAAGAAAGTGAAAACTTCAGATTTAGAACACCCTAGGTGTGCCCCCGTCTGAAGTCCAAATTATAACAAGGGAAAATAAAAATGGGGGGTAAGACGTCTAAAAATAAGGAAAATTTATCAACTGACGACTGGAAATTTATGGAAGCAAAAAATCCAAAAGCAACAAAGAAATTGGAGACCTGGATAAATAAACATGACTTTGACGGACGACTGAACCTGGTCAGTATACAGAAACTAAAGAAGGAGTTAGAACAGGAACATAAAGGTGATGAGAAAAAGATGCAGAAAGTAGGGGCCGATTTAGTGGCATTTTGGGAGGAGGAAACAGAGAACAGACGGAAGGGAGCAGAGAAGCGACGATTAGAGAAAGCAAGGAAAAAGAAAGCTGTAGGTAAGGCAGAAGAAGATGTGATAATTCAGCACAGAGAACCAGAACAGCCTCAACAACCACCGCCGGCTGGATCGTCGGTGACAACAACACCTTTATATCCTCCTCTACCAGAGGATGACGATGTGCCGCCACCACAGTATGATTTGGCAGTAAAACCTAAGGTAAAAAGTGAAAAACAAGAAAAACCACAAACACGCAGTCAGACGAAAGTGCCTACAGCCCCTCCCATGGTGGAACACAGTGACCAGGGAGATGCCTATCCTATGATAGAAGTACCAAATCCTCGTGCAGGAACAGCAGGACATCGATCAACCATGCTCGTATATCGAACATGGAATGCTGATGATATCAAAGCAGCAGTCGACATGATACCATCGCCACATGTCGATATCGAGGGATTTATGCAGGATATAGAAAACATTAGAAATTCTTACCACCTTAATGGACCTGAAGTCCAACAGGTGTGGATGTTGTTGTATTCCATGTCTCCGAGGCCTTGTAAATAGAATGATAACCACAGCAATAAGTCCAGGACCAGGAGGGGGACCAGCATCATATCCACTCCTGGGGCAAGACGACAACGAGGAGGAAGATGACTCTCATGACCTGTACCCAGACCAATGGAAGTATGATGACCCAGACACCGATGATGATGACAATGGTGACATCACCTCTGGGGTGTAAGCCTATAGAACATACCATGATGAACCTCTTAGTGAAAATCTCAAAAAGAAGTGCTAAGCTGGGTGATGCCTACTATATGTTTAACAGGCGATAAACAGGAGGGGAATGTTAAAGATTTTGTATATATGTTATCACTGTTAAACATTTGTACCTTTGTCTTCTTTCTCATGAAAACGTTGTTGTGCTGTTTAGCACCTGTCTTAACGTAACCCTGAGAATGTACGTGTTATCCAACCTTGTTTTAGCATGCTGGGGTCAATCTGAACTGGGAATGAAGAGCTGGATGTACTTATTATTATTATACAACTTTGTTTTTGTAGCCGCTAACGACTGGGAGTGAAGCATGATGGGGTCAGGCTGAACTGGGAGTAAAAGAACTGGAGGTTGTTTTGACTGTTGTGATGTGATGCTTAGTGTGAAGAACAGGACACTCCAGGCAGATGCTGAACAGCTGATAACTGCAACAGACGAACGGGATGTGCTGACCTTCGACAATAAGATTAAAAAGAAAGAAACTGTTTTTCCTTACAGCTGCACTTATTGACGTATGTGTTTATGTTACGGGAAGAAACTTGTCTTGCGTCGTCCCCCCCACCCTTAGGACAAGTTTTATGATGTGGTGAGGGCTTCTCTAATAAAAAGAGCGGGAGCACAGGCCAGACTTTAGTGTAGCCTTGGTGTACAGCCTGACTGCACTCCGCGCGAGATAAATTTGACTTTCTGTCTCACTGGTGTTTCTTGACTCTGTTTGTCTTATCAAGGTTTTAAGAATGTTTGGAGGAGAAAATACCCAACAAACCCCAGGTTTCTTTTCAGCACTGTAGCCAGGCTGACAAAGAGTCAGAGCTCTATTGAGCCGAGTATTCCTTTAACTTTAACTAGTAATGACTTCATGACTTTCTTTGCTAATAAAATTTTAACTATTAGAGAAAAAATTACTCATAACCATCCCAAAGACGTATCGTTATCTTTGGCTGCTTTCAGTGATGCCGGTATTTGGTTAGACTCTTTCTCTCCAATTGTTCTGTCTGAGTTATTTTCATTAGTTACTTCCTCCAAACCATCAACATGTCTATTAGACCCCATTCCTACCAGGCTGCTCAAGGAAGCCCTACCATTAATTAATGCTTCGATCTTAAATATGATCAATCTATCTTTATTAGTTGGCTATGTACCACAGGCTTTTAAGGTGGCAGTAATTAAACCATTACTTAAAAAGCCATCACTTGACCCAGCTATCTTAGCTAATTATAGGCCAATCTCCAACCTTCCTTTTCTCTCAAAAATTCTTGAAAGGGTAGTTGTAAAACAGCTAACTGATCATCTGCAGAGGAATGGTCTATTTGAAGAGTTTCAGTCAGGTTTTAGAATTCATCATAGTACAGAAACAGCATTAGTGAAGGTTACAAATGATCTTCTTATGGCCTCAGACAGTGGACTCATCTCTGTGCTTGTTCTGTTAGACCTCAGTGCTGCTTTTGATACTGTTGACCATAAAATTTTATTACAGAGATTAGAGCATGCCATAGGAATTAAAGGCACTGCGCTGCGGTGGTTTGAATCATATTCATCTAACAGATTACAATTTGTTCATGTAAATGGGGAATCTTCTTCACAGACTAAGGTTAATTATGGAGTTCCACAAGGTTCTGTGCTAGGACCAATTTTATTCACTTTATACATGTTTCCCTTAGGCAGTATTATTAGACGGCATTGCTTAAATTTTCATTGTTACGCAGATGTTGCCCAGCTTTATCTATCCATGAAGCCAGAGGACACACACCAATTAGCTAAACTGCAGGATTGTCTTACAGACATAAAGACATGGATGACCTCTAATTTCCTGCTTTTAAACTCAGATAAAACTGAAGTTATTGTACTTGGCCCCACAAATCTTAGAAACATGGTGTCTAACAAGATCCTTACTCTGGATGGCATTACCCTGACCTCTAGTAATACTGTGAGAAATCTTGGAGTCATTTTTGATCAGGATATGTCATTCAATGCGCATATTAAACAAATATGTAGGACTGCTTTTTTGCATTTGCACAGTATCTCTAAAATTAGAAAGGTCTTGTCTCAGAGTGATGCTGAAAAGCTAATTCATGCATTTATTTCTTCTAGGCTGGACTACTGTAATTCATTATTATCAGGTTGTCCTAAAAGTTCCCTGAAAAGCCTTCAGTTAATTCAAAATGCTGCAGCTAGAGTACTGACAGGGAATAGAAGGAGAGAGCATGTTTCACCCATATTGGCCTCTCTTCATTGGCTTCCTGTTAATTCTAGAATAGAATTTAAAATTCTTCTTCTTACTTATAAGGTTTTGAATAATCAGGTCCCATCTTATCTTAGGGACCTCATACAACCCCTGGCAAAAATTATGGAATCACCGGCCTCGGAGGATGTTCATTCAGTTGTTTAATTTTGTAGAAAAAAAGCAGATCAAAGACATGACACAAAACTAAAGTCATTTCAAATGGCAACTTTCTGGCTTTAAGAAACACTATAAGAAATCAAGAAAAAAAAGATTGTGGCAGTCAGTAATGGTTACTTTTTTAGACCAAGCAGAGGAAAAAAATATGGAATCACTCAATTCTGAGGAAACAATTATGGAATCACCCTGTAAATTTTAATCCCCAAAACTAACACCTGCATCATATCAGATCTGCTCGTTAGTCTGCATCTAAAAAGGAGTGAACACACCTTGGAGAGCTGTTGCACCAAGTGGACTGACATGAATCATGGCTCCAACTCAAGAGATGTCAATTGAAACAAAGGAGAGGATTATCATACTCTTAAAAGAGAGTAAATCATCACGCAATGTTGCAAAAGATGTTGGTTGTTCACAGTCAGCTGTGTCTAAACTCTGGACCAAATACAAACAACATGGGAAGGTTGTTAAAGGCAAACATACTGGTAGACCAAGGAACACATCAAAGCGTCAAGACAGAAAACTTAAAGCAATATGTCTCAAAAATCGAAAAATGTACAACAAAACAAATGAGGAAGGAATGGGAGGAAACTGGAGTCAACGTCTGTGACCGAACTGTAAGAAACCGCCTAAAGGAAATGGGATTTACATACAGAAAAGCTAAATGAAAGGCATCATTAACACCTAAACAGAAAAAAAACAAGGTTACAATGGGCTAAGGAAAAGCAATTGTGGACTGTGGATGACTGGATGAATGTCATATTCAGTGATGAATCTCGAATCTGCATTGGGCAAGGTGATGATGCTGGAACTTTTGTTTGGTGCCGTTCCAATGAGATTTATAAAGATGACTGCCTGAAGAGAACATGTAAATTTCCACAGTCATTGATGATATGGGGCTGCATGTCAGGTAAAGGCACTGGGGAGATGGCTGTCATTACATCATCAATAAATGCACAAGTTTATGTTGATATTTTGGACAATTGAAAGGATGTTTGGGGATGATGAAATCATTTTTCAAGATGATAATGCATCTTGCCATAGAGCAAAAACTGCAAAAACATTCCTTGCAAAAAGACACATAGGGTCAATGTCATGGCATAGGGTCAAGTGTCAATGAGCAGATCTGATTATGATGCAGGTGTTAATTTGGGGATGAAAATTTACAGGGTGATTCCATAATTTTTTCCTCAGAATTGAGTGATTCCATATTTTTTTCCTCTGCTTGGTCTAAAAAAGTAACTGTTACTGACTGCGACAATCTTTTTTTCTTGATTTCTTATAGTGTTTCTTAAAGCCAGAAAGTTGCCATTTGAAATGACTTTAGTTTTGTGTCATGTCTGTGATCTGCTTTTTTTCTACAAAATTAAACAACTGAATGAACATCCTCTGAGGCCGGTGATTCCATAATTTTTGCCAGGGGTTGTAGTACCATATCACCCCAATAGAGCGCTTCGCTCTCAGACTGCAGGCTTACTTGTAGTTCCTAGGGTTTGTAAGAGTAGAATGGGAGGCAGAGCCTTCAGCTTTCAGGCTCCTCTCCTGTGGAACCAGCTCCCAATTCAGATCAGGGAGACAGACACCCTCTCTACTTTTAAGATTAGGCTTAAAACGTTCAGGTGACACTTCAGGTGACACTGAACCATCCCTTAGTTATGCTGCTATAGACTTAGACTGCTGGGGGGTTCCCATGATGCACTGAGTGTTTCTTTCTCTTTTTGCTCTGTATGCACCACTCTGCATTTAAACATTAGTGATTGATCTCTGCTCCCCTCCACAGCATGTCTTTTTCCTGGTTCTCTCCCTCAGCCGCAACCAGTCCCAGCAGAAGACTGCCCCTCCCTGAGCCTGGTTCTGCTGGAGTTTTCTTCCTTTTAAAAGGGAGTTTTTCCTTCCCACTGTAGCCAAGTGCTTGCTCACAGGGGGTCGTTTTGACCGTTGGGGTTTTTCCGTAATTATTGTATGGCCTTGCCTTACAATATAAGGCATCTTGGGGCAACTGTTTGTTGTGATTTGGCGCTATATAAATAAAATTGATTTGATTTGATTTGACAGTCTAAGGCACACCTGTGCACTAATCATGGTGTCTAATCAGCATCTTGATATGGCACACCTGTGAGGTGGGATGGATTATCTCAGCAAAGGAGAAGCGCTCACTATCACAGATTTAGACTAGTTTGTGAACAATATTTGAGGGAAATGGTGATATTGTGTATGTGGAAAAAGTTTTAGATCTTTGAGTTCATCTCATACAAAATGGGAGCAAAACCAAAAGTGTTGCGTTTATATTTTTGTTGAGTGTATGTAAGGAAATTATGTGTCAATACTGCGGCAATCAACGAACGGTTTGATGCATTCTAAACCAACTTTCAGTCCCTAATTGCATCACAGCAACTAGCTACCTTGAGACCTGTGCAAGCGAACTGTAAGATCAATACTCAGATCTCTTACAGCTCAATAGCCAGCTCCGAGCCAAGTTGGTCAACTTGGAAGCCTGCTCCTGGAGGGACAATACTAAGATAGTCAGGATACCTGAGGGTGAGGAGGAAGGCAAACCAACTGAATTCATTTCTACACTAATCCCTCAGATGCTTGGAAATGACCTATTCCCACAACTTCTAAAAGTCAACTGTGTGTACCGTGTGCTCCAACCAAAGCCAGCCATGACAGCCAAGCCACACACCATCCTAGCACACATATGTCATTTCCAGGTAAAAGAGGTGATCCTGCACCATGGAAGACTACAACCCATGGAATATAAAGGCAACAAAGTCCTCATCCAACAAAGTGATGACACAGCACCATGCATTCCGAGAGGTGATGCAGATCCTGTGCAACAGAGGGAGCAGACGTCCACTGCAATATCCAGCCAAGCTCCATATCTACCAACAGGATGGAGGAGCCCCCACTATCTTTGGGAATTCCAATAAGACAGCATGGTTCCTTGACAGAGATGACATGTGCGAAAGGGGTGTAAACTCTTCAACAAGTTACTCACTTTGTTTTCATATGCAGTACCTCTCTCAACTCTTATTCACTTTTACAGTTTTTGCCAACTGCTTACACCCAAAAAGTGAATGGTTAGACTAAAACTACAAATCCAAAACCTCTTGGAACAATAGCTAAAACACAATGTGACAATACGTCAAACACATTTTCTGCTTTGCACTTTCCTTGCAATCGTCAACACAGTTGTTGCAGAACATTACACACAGTTTCCTACATTAAACACTGAACTCAAAGACAAATGAACCACGGCCTCACACTGAGGGAAGCTGCACTCTAAAAAAGGTGCTGTTTCACTGAGAAAAACTGATGTAACAATTTGCATATATTTTTTCTTGTGTTATTTCAATTTAGTTATTTCATAATGCCACAAGACTTCTCTAGTTATTAAGATGCCTTTTATTGTCATTGAATAAAATTCAACAAAATTTAAGTTGCAGCTTCACCTTGTCTAGCATAAAACCTCATACAATAATTTAAGACAAAGGACAAAAATACACATTCAACTACTGTATATACACAGAGAATAAAGTAGGCAGAAAAATGGAGCAGGGGATATCAAAAAGTGCTGTTTTCATAGCAGCTCTATAGATGAAATTGCTGTGTGCCAGGAGTTGCAGACCCTGTGTGTGTGTGTGTGTGTGTGTGTGTGTGTGTGTGTGTGTGTGTGTGTGTGTGTGTGTGTGTGTGTGTGTGTGTGTGTGTGTGTGTGTGTGTGTGTGTGTGTGTGTCAATAACTACAGAGTGGTGGGGTGTATGTGAAAAGCTATGAGGGTAGATCGAAAAGTTCTCGGCCTCACCAAGAAGGGTTGTAGGATACTCCTAGTTCCTGGTTATTTTTCAACATAGTCCCCCTTCACCTCAGTGCACTTTGTCCAGCGGTGCTCCAACATTCCGATGCCTTCATGGTAGAAGGCTTCATTTTGGTCCTTCAGGTAGGACTCTACAGCCTTAATGACGTCATCATCCGACTCAATGTCAATGGCAATGAGGTGTCATGCCTTTTTTATGCAGATATTTAATCACCACATGAGCTTCTTTGGTGTTTATTGTTCACTGTTGGCTAAATGCATGTTGCAAAACAAAAACCTGTGCATTTAGCACTTGTACATAGTAAAAAAAGTACAAATAACTAGGTCTACAAACAGTTAGACTTAAGGGCCTTTCACATCGAACACTTCATAAGCTTCAGGCAACGCCTACCAATGCTTTACCATGTCTGACGCGTGACGTCAAACGCTTTGCTTCGGAAGCGGCAAGGGGGCGGAGATTGCTACGTCACACTCTGGCTGTTTCCAGAATCTGAAAAAAGTTCAGCGGTCGCCATATTGAATTTGCGTCGCCTGAACCACAAAAAAGCTTTAAAAAACAGCAGTAGAATGATTCTCCCATCACCCTGCTGGGAGAAACTTTTTTCAGCTACTTTTCGAGTGACGCCGACCGAGGGAGGACTGATGACTTGGTGGGATATTGATCGAACCATGGCGAAGCCGGTCTTCAGGCATCATCCCTGAGCAGAGCGAGGCAGGCAACCGGGGTGATGGAGCAATCCCACTCAGTCCGAAATCTCCCACTTTTTAGATATATGCGAACTCCCAGTTTGACCAGTGGAGTTTAGTTCTGCAGCTTTATCGAAGTGAGAATAATATAAAAATAAAATGTGACATTTACTGCACTGCTGTGAAGGTTTAATGATTGGCTAACGTTAGCTTAAGCGCCAGTCTCAGGAAGTTGTCAGACAAAGGGATTCCGACGGGAGGGGTGGACCACTCCTCACTCAAAGCCTGCCCACAGGCGAATGACGTAACCGACAGGCGTGAAAAAACTCACGCATGCGCACGAGGGTTCAAGGTTGGCTGATGTAATCGCACGTGATTCAAATCCATATAGTTTTTGAAAAATATAAAAAGGTACGTTACTTTTCTCACAGACCTCATATATAGGTGATTTACCGCCCCATGGTGGATTGGCGTGTGAGTCCAGAATGTAAATATCAATGTCCATTGATCAGTGCAGATAGCTAATATATGTAGCTTCTCTAAAAATAAAATCCTACCAACGTTCGGTTTTGGCGCCATTCATTGTTGACTCAGAATACATGAGTACCAAACAGCAAATGTCAGTTCTCCACAGTTTGTGCATGATCAAAATTGTACGCATGCATGTAGAGCTTTGGGGAGGTGATGGTCTAGTGCAGGGGTGGGCAGCGAGGTCCAAGACACTGCAGGTTTTCCTTGCAACCAATCACATCAGCAGGTGGGTTGCTGATGAGCTTCTGACCTGAACATAAACACCTGATTGTCAATGAAATCACCTGCTGAAGCAATTGGTAGTAAGGAAAACCTCCAGTGTCTCGGCCCTTCATGGCACGATTGCCCACCCCTGGTCTAGTGGTTAAGCTTGAGACCAGAGGATCCTCGGTTCATATCCCAGCTTGACCGGAAAATCACGAAGGGCCCTTGGGCAAGGTCCTTAATAGTTGCTCCCGGTGTGTAGTGAGGGCCTTGTGTGCCAGCAGCCTAACACTGGGGTGAATGTGAGGCATTATTATGTAAAGAGCTTTGAGCATCTGATGCAGATGGAAAAGCGCTATATAAATGCAGTTCATTTACCATTTAGCTTTTTGTCTTTTCTGCAATATGCTGTAAGCAGGTGCTTTTAATTTGACAAAAACACAATAAATCAAAAACACTAACAACGCTGTTAAACTAACATGAACCACAATAACAACATTTTAAACTTCAAAGCTCCGAACCCCCATGGTGCATTGCAGCACAACGTCCAATGTTTACTGGTTAGCTAAAATGGCTCAAAAAAAATTTCAGTTTTTGCAGTGTTCATTCTTCACCCAAAATACATAAACATACCAAACAGCAAATGTGAGCTCTCCCTAGTTTCGCTGTGATCAAAGCCACACACACGCACACACATTCACCCACATACGCAAGCACATAGAGGCCACTTGGCTCCAAATTTGGCATGCACATAGTGATTTGCCTTGCCCACAAGCCATTTCCTGGGATGCGTGATTGCCTTGACCTTCAGGGTTTCGCTTGAGGTCAAAGGTCACCTACATTAGGTCAAACTTTACATAACAGTAAAAGATATCATCTAATACACCAAAAAAAAGAATATATCAAAGGCTTTAGGTTATGTCATTTGGTGATGTCATGACAATATAACCTGCAAAATTTGGATTTTTTTAATCATCATTGCAAACTTTTGTAAGTTCACATATAGCAGCCCTATCGACATACATTTTAGCATACAAAAGGATCAAGCTCAAGGTCACAGGAAGGTCAAACACGAAATTCAACAAATCAACTTTACTGGTTGCAATTTATGAAATTCGCCTCCATTCCTACTCTCACGTATGGATATGAGAGTTGGGTCATGACCAAAGACAGAAAAGGCTCCAAACATACAGCTGGATCAGGACTGATGAAGGACGACTTTCTTCCCTGGCAGTGATCTCTACTGACAGAGAGACTTTTAAAACTGAAGGAAGATAAGGAAAACTTCCACAAGCAAGTCATCGATGCTTTTGTTCAGAAGGAGCGGCACATGGACTTCATTTATAAGTAAAGATAAGACCATAATAACAGTTCTTTTTTATTAAATGTGCTTTTTGTGTGCTACAGTTTGTATGTGTAAAGAATGCTGAAATGAGATTTTAAGCATAATCCGTTAACTGCTGTCAATCAAACAGTGAATAAGCTACTCTGTGGGCTTCAAATGTTTGTAAATCTGATTGTGATGAAGTCAGTGCCTCACCAACCATCAACCTCACCACACGTCACTGATCCCAGCAGTGGAAGGCAGGGCAAACTCTGGACAGTCTATCACAGGGCCATAAAATGATCAAAATTAACCATTTTAATGAAAAGATTTAAAAAGCTTTGATCATGACTGTCCCCATCCAAACATGAAGGTGTCCTTTTACATTAAGTTGCATTTCTAAAACAAATCTGCCAAATAAAGTCATCTGAGTACAACTAACACTATAAAGTGTATATTACATTCTGGTGGTGTGGTGTAAGTGTCAAAAAAAGCCTTTAATTGTGGTTTATGTGTCCCATGTTGGGCAGTTAAACTGCAGTGTGTGTGTGTGTGTGTGTGTGTGTGTGTGTGTGTGTGTGTGTGTGTGTGTGTGTGTGTGTGTGTGTGTGTGTGTGTGTGTGTGTGTGTGTGTGTGTGTGTGTGTGTGGGCTGAGGGAGCAGTGAAATTACAGCAAGTCCTCCAAGCAGGGAACAGAACAAAACCCTATGTGTAAGCCAACATTTCACTAATTTTAGCATTTTATTTCCTTTCAGATAGCATTCTCTCTCTAACACACACACAAACACACACACTGTTCTTCTGTCTCAGCCTTCATAAATGTTCCACCTGAGATTAATATCAGGCTCCATTTCTTACTGGCTGATGGTTCGCTGCTTAAAATAACCACTTCTGCTGGAAACAAAGCAAGGCAGAATGATAAAACCCTAAAGAGGGTTCAAAAGCATCATTTAATGAAAAGTGTTTCTGGCTATGAACATCTTATTCTGTTGGACAGTGGGGTGTGCACTGACACAAAGTAACGTATCCATCGTGAAGCTGACTTGAGAAAACGAGGTTCATATCTGGCAGGAAGCAGAAGACCTGAAGTCAGTGTGCAAACATTTCATACCATCAACGTAACGTTCTGTGTCGGTGCTAATTTTCTTTACATGGATTCCATTCTGGACATCATGGTGACTTTAGTGATTAGCACAGCATGAAGGTCATGGGATCGCTTCCCTC
Organism: Thalassophryne amazonica; assembly: GCF_902500255.1. Lineage (NCBI taxonomy): Eukaryota > Metazoa > Chordata > Actinopteri > Batrachoidiformes > Batrachoididae > Thalassophryne > Thalassophryne amazonica. Next base: position 48,517 of record NW_022986350.1, on the reverse strand, counting down.
CTGGGTCCTTTCTGTGTGGAGTTCACCCCGTGTTTGCGTGGGTTCCCTCTGGGTGCTTCGGCTTCCTCCCACTTCCTACAACACACAGGTTTGGTGAACTGGAAACTTTAAATTGACCATAAGTGAGAGTGTGGATGTGTGACAGCAGACTGTTCACTAATGCTGTTTCTGTACTATGATGAATTCTAAAACCTGACTGAAACTCTTTAAATAGACCACTCCTCTGCAGATGATCAGTTAGCTGTTTTACAACTACCCTTTCAAGAATTTTTGAGAGAAAAGGAAGGTTGGAGATTGGCCTATAATTAGCTAAGATAGCTGGGTCAAGTGATGGCTTTTTAAGTAATGGTTTAATTGCTGCCACCTTAAAAGCCTGTGGTACATAGCCAACTAACAAAGATAGATTGATCATATTTAAGATCGAAGCATTAAATAATGGTAGGGCTTCCTTGAGCAGCCTGGTAGGAATGGGGTCTAATAAACATGTTGATGGTTTGGATGAAGTAACTAATGAAAATAACTCAGACAGAACAATCGGAGAGAAAGAGTCTAACCAAATACCGGCATCACTGAAAGCAGCCAAAGATAACGATACGTCTTTGGGATGGTTATGAGTAATTTTTTCTCTAATAGTTAAAATTTTGTTAGCAAAGAAAGTCATGAAGTCATTACTAGTTAAAGTTAATGGAATACTCAGCTCAATAGAGCTCTGACTCTTTGTCAGCCTGGCTACAGTGCTGAAAAGAAACCTGGGGTTGTTCTTATTTTCTTCAATTAGTGATGAGTAGAAAGATGTCCTAGCTTTACGGAGGGCTTTTTTATAGAGCAACAGACTCTTTTTCCAGGCTAAGTGAAGATCTTCTAAATTAGTGAGACGCCATTTCCTCTCCGACTTACGAGTTATCTGCTTTAAGCTACGAGTTTGTGAGTTATACCACGGAGTCAGGCACTTCTGATTTAAAGCTCTCTTTTTTAGAGGAGCTACAGCATCCAAAGTTGTCTTCAATGAGGATGTAAAACTACATCCTCCCATACTCCTCGACATACTCCCAGGCACCCTCCAGGATACTTGTGAGAGTGACAAGGTGGTCGGTTGTTCCACGACCAGGATGGAATCCACATTGTTTCAAGTTTCATAGCTCTGCAATAGTTTTTGATTAAAATCCACAAATACAACCCCTGGCAAAAATTATGGAATCACCGGCCTCAGAGGATGTTCATTCAGTTGTTTAATTTTGTAGAAAAAAAGCAGATCACAGACATGACACAAAACTAAAGTCATTTCAAATGGCAACTTTCTGGCTTTAAGAAACACTATAAGAAATCAAGAAAAAAGATTGTGGCAGTCAGTAACGGTTACTTTTTTAGACCAAGCAGAGGAAAAAAATATGGAATCACTCAATTCTGAGGAAAAAATTATGGACTCACCCTGTAAATTTTCATCCCCCAAATTAACACCTGCATCAAATCAGATCTGCTCATTGACATTGACCCTATGCCATGACATTGACCCTATGTGTCTTTTTGCAAGGAATGTTTTTGCAGTTTTTGCTCTATGGCAAGATGCATTATCATCTTGAAAAATGATTTCATCATCCCCAAACATCCTTTCAATTGTCCAAAATATCAACATAAACTTGTGCATTTATTGATGATGTAATGACAGCCATCTCCCCAGTGCCTTTACCTGACATGCAGCCCCATATCATCAATGACTGTGGAAATTTACATGTTCTCTTCAGGCAGTCATCTTTATAAATCTCATTGGAAAGGCACCAAACAAAAGTTCCAGCATCATCACCTTGCCCAATGCAGATTCGAGATTCATCACTGAATATGACTTTCATCCAGTCATCCACAGTCCACAATTGCTTTTCCTTAGCCCATTGTAACCTTGTTTTTTTTCTGTTTAGGTGTTAATGATGCCTTTCGTTTAGCTTTTCTGTATGTAAATCCCATTTCCTTTAGGCGGTTTCTTACAGTTCGGTCACAGACGTTGACTCCAGTTTCCTCCCATTCGTTCCTCATTTGTTTTGTTGTACATTTTTCGATTTTTGAGCCATATTGCTTTAAGTTTTCTGTCTTGACGCTTTGATGTCTTCCTTGGTCTACCAGTATGTTTGCCTTTAACAACCTTCCCATGTTTGTATTTGGTCCAGAGTTTAGACACAGCTGACTGTGAACAACCAACATCTTTTGCAACATTGCATGATGATTTACTCTCTTTTAAGAGTTTGATAATCCTCTCCTTTGTTTCAATTGACATCTCTTGTGTTGGAGCCATGATTCATGTCAGTCCACTTGGTGCAACAGCTCTCCAAGGTGTGTTCACTCCTTTTTAGATGCAGACTAACGAGCAGATCTGATATGATGCAGGTGTTAATTTTTGGGATGAAAATTTACAGGGTGATTCCATAATTTTTTCCTCAGAATTGAGTGATTCCATATTTTTTTCCTCTGCTTGGTCTAAAAAAGTAACCGTTACTGACTGCCACAATCTTTTTTTTCTTGATTTCTTATAGTGTTTCTTAAAGCCAGAAAGTTGCCATTTGAAATGACTTTAGTTTTGTGTCATGTCTGTGATCTGCTTTTTTTCTACAAAATTAAACAACTGAATGAACATCCTCTGAGGCCGGTGATTCCATATTTTTTGCCAGGGGTTGTATATACTGTACATACAAATACTAATACGTTGCCACAGAAGAAGAAGCGAATGAGGAAAAACTCACCTTGCAACTGTTGTACTTAGCTTCCTAGCTAGCTCCATTCTGTAGCGTACCACATGCATACTGCCTGTAAATATCACTCATGGTCACCTCGGGGGGGATGCGCACCCCATACCACGGCTTCATCTTCTAGGCTTAGTCCACAATCTGTATCATGATAAACGGCATTGTCCTAATGTCTGTACTTGTCAGTGATGACAAGCGGTAAGTTCTGCCCATTTTCTGTAGGAAAGTTGTTCATTTTGTGGAAGTTAGTTTAGTTGTTGTGGAAGTCAACTGTTGCTAAACCCATGTAACATTTTCCCTCTATACCAGAGGGGTACCTAAATATAGTTTATCATTTGTCTGAATGTGTTAATTTCTTGTGCACCCAGCTTCAGAGGCACGCTGTTGACTGCACCAATTAAAGACCAGTGTCCTGTGTGACGGTGACGGGCCTCTGCTGGCTCCCTGTTGGCTCGGTGGAACAGTATGTGGCCCATTACTTCTGAAAAATGCAGCAGCATCTTCCTATAGGAGTCGGATCAAGTTGATTTTTACCTAATTTACCTCAGACAGACGTTTCCTCTGTGTCTTTGTAGCCTTCTTGTGGCTGCTTTTGCATTATTCAGCAGCCAGTCATCCTCATTCCAGCAGCTCTTCATAAGCGGACATGTCCTTTTAACTGGGGGCCTTATTAGGCAGCTCAGGGAATGAATTTCTCCTCCGTGATTAATTTCTCCCATTCAGAAATATACATTTTTGACTCTTTCTACCTCCGTTTTTATATTTCTTCCTGTCCAGTTTTTCATACAGTTCTGGACGGCTCACTGTGGGAGACCACCAGGTCTTACCGAGTTGTGCAGTTTGGCAGACAGTCAGGTTTCACAATCACACGAACACATACAGGGTCTTTTTCACTGACATTATTGACAATATTTCTGTATTTTGTACATAATTTGACGATGGTGCTAGTATACTTGTACATATTGTTTACAGTAACTCATTTCTATAGTTTGTATTTGATAATAAAACTAATAATTGTGTACATATATATTACATACAACCCCAATTCCAATGAAGTGGGGACGTTGTGTAAAATGTAAATAAAAAACAGAATACAATGATTTGCAAATCCTCTTCAACCTATATTCAATTGAATACACCACAAAGACAAGATATGTAATGTTCAAACTGATAAACTTTATTGTTTTTATGTAAATATTTGCTCATTTTTAAATGGATGCCTGCAACACATTTCAAAAAAGCTGGGACAGTGATATGTTTACCACTTCAGTTGTTCAACAGTCCGGGGTTTCCATTGTCCTATTTTGCACTTCATAGTGTGCCACACGTTTTCAATGGGCATTAGGTCTGGACTGCAGGCAGGCCAGTCTAGTACTCGTACTCTTTTACTACGAAGCCATGCTATTGTAACATGTGCAGAATGTGGCTTGGCATTGTCTTGCTGAAATAAGCAGGGATGTCCCTGAAAAAGACGTTGCTTGGATGGCAGCATGTGTTGCTCCAAAACCTGAATAAACCTTTCAGCATTGATGGTGCCATCACCGATGCATAAGTTGCCCATGTCATGGGCAACATACACACCCCCATGGCATCACAAATGCTGGCTTTTGAACTTAGCGCTGGTAACAATCTGGATGGTCTTCTTCCTCTTTTTGTACGGAGGACACGATTCCATGATTTCCAAAAACAATTTGAAATGCGAACTCATCAAACCACAGCACACTTTTCCACTTTGTGTCTGTCCATTTCAAGTGAGCTTGGGCCCAGAGAAGATGGCGGCGTTTCTGGATATTGTTGATGTATGGCTTTTGCTTTGCATGGTAGAGTTTTAACTTGCACTTGGAGATGTAGCGACAAACTGTGTTAACTGACAATGGCTTTCTAAAGTGTTCCTGAGCCGACTTTACACAATGATGTCGGTTTTTAATGCAGTGCTGCCTGAGGGATCAAAGGTCATGGGCATTCAATGTTAGTTTTCAGCCCTCGCTGCTTACGTGTAGAAAGTTCTCCAGATTCTCTGAATCTTCTGATTATATTATGGACTGTAGATGATGGAATCCCTAAATTCCTTGCAACTGAACATTGAGAAACATTTTTCTTAAACTGTTGTTCACAAAGTGGTGATCCTCACCCCATCTTTGCTTGTGAACAGCTGAGCCTTTTGGCGATGTTGCTTTTATACCCACTCATGACACTCACCTGGTTCCAATTAACCTGTTCACCTGTGGATTGTTCCAAACAGGTGTTCTTTGAGCATTCCTCAACTTGCCCAGTCTTTTGTTGCCCCTGTCCCAACTTTTTTGAAATCTGTTGCAGGCATCCATTTCAAAATGAACAAATATTTGCACAAAAACAAAAAAGTCTATCAGTTTGAACATTAAATATCTTGTCTTTGTGGTGTATTCAGTTGAATATAGGTTGAAGATGATTTGCAAATCATTGTATTCTGTTTTTATTTACATTTCACACAACATCCCAACTTCATTGGAATTGGGGTTGTAAGATAAAAACAGTCACGAGAATAAATGTTGTGAAAGTGTAGGAACACGGACCCACAACAGGGGGCGCAAATGAACGGACAATGGAGAAGGTAAATAACAAGGTTTTACTGTTGTGGAACGTGCACAACCAATACAACAATTGACAATTTGGGGTTAAACCGAATTCCTCTGGTGTCGTGTGGGCAGGCTCGAAGGTAGGAGACGTCCGTCCAAGTCGAACCAGAACCACCCAGATTTCCTCTGCCACCGAACCCTGGAAGTACCGGAACCGCCAAGTCCCGAATTCCCAGGTGGCCACTGCCTCCGCTCGTCGGATCCGGTACTGCTGGCAAGAGAACAAACACACAGGTGTGGATGCGGCTGCACCCAGTAACACAGAGAGGGGAGAAGCCGTCTCCACCTCACGTCACAATACTGCAGGAAGGTGAGTACTTATCTTTGAGTAGACAGCTGTCCTGCAATGCTCAGAAAGGCAATATAATATAGCAGAGAATTGTTACCTCTATCTTAAGGCGATATCTCGGCATCGAGGTGGAGACGCCGTCCTGATGATATACCTCCGTGCTGAGTGGAGTCAGCTGTGTCCGGTAATGGGTGACAGCTGTCACCCTGGCTGCTCTCATCAGGCGGCAGCGCCCTCTGGTGCCTGGAGCCCGCACTCCAGGCAGGGCGCCCTCTGGTGGTGGTGGGCCAGCAGTACCTCCTCTTCAGCGGCCCACACAACAGGACCCCCCCCTCAACGGGCGCCTCCTGGCGCACGACCGGGCTTGTCCGGATGGCGACGGTAGAAGTCGGCCAGGAGGGCCGGGTCCAGGATGAAGCCCTTCTTCACCCAGGAGCGTTCTTCGGGGCCGTACCCCTCCCAGTCCACCAGGTACTGAAAACCCCGGCCCATTCGACGGACATCGAGGAGCCGGCGCACGGTCCAAGCTGGTTCCCCGTCGATGATCCGGGCAGGAGGTGGTGCCGGACCCGGGGTGCAGAGGGGTGAGGTGTGATGGGGTTTTATCCGGGAGACATGAAACACTGGGTGAATCCGCAGCGAGGCCGGAAGCTGAAGCCTCACTGCGGCGGGATTGATGACTTTGAGGATCTTGAAGGGACCGATGTATCGTTCTTGGAGCTTGGGGGAGTCCACTTGAAGGGGAATGTCCTTGGTGGACAACCACACTTCCTGCCCAGGACGATACGTGGGGGCCGGGGCCCGCCGCCGGTCTGCATGTTTCTTCGCCCTTGTCCGGGCCTTCAACAAAGCAGAGCGGGCGGCACGCCACACCCGACGGCACTTCCGTAGGTGGGCCTGGACCGAGGGCACACCGACCTCTCCCTCGACCACCGGAAACAAGGGGGGCTGATACCCCAAGCACACCTCAAACGGGGACAGGCCGGTGGCTGATGACACTTGGCTGTTGTGGGCGTACTCGATCCAGGCCAGGTGGGTACTCCAGGCCGTCGGGTGCGCGGCTGTCACACAGCGTAGTGTCTGCTCCAATTCTTGGTTGGCCCGCTCTGCTTGCCCGTTGGTCTGGGGGTGGTACCCGGACGAAAGGCTGACCGAGGCCCCCAGTTCCCGGCAGAAGCTCCTCCAAACGTGTAAACTGGGGACCGCGATCGGAGACGATGTCTGATGGTATACCATGCAGACGGACGACGTGGTGGACCAGGAGGTCCGCTGTCTCCTGGGCCGTTGGGAGCTTCGGGAGGGCCACGAAGTGGGCCGCCTTGGAGAAACGGTCCACTATCGTGAAGACGACGGTGTTTCCCTGGGACGGCGGGAGACCCGTGACAAAGTCCAGGCCGATGTGGGACCAGGGGCGATGAGGCACGGGCAGTGGCTGTAGCTGCCCTGAGGTCTTTCTGTGGTCGGCCTTGCCCCTGGCGCAGGTGGTACAGGCCTGGACGTAGTCCCGGACGTCGGCCTCCAGGGATGCCCACCAGAAGCGTTGCCGGACGACTGTCACGGTCCTACGCACCCCAGGGTGACAGGAGAGTTTAGAACCGTGACAGAAGTCCAGGACTGCAGCCCTAGCTTCTGGTGGGACGTATAGTCTGTTCTTTGGTCCGTTTCCGGGGTCCGGGTCACGGGTCAGGGCCTCCCGGACGGTCTTCTCCACGTCCCAGGTGAGGGCGGCCACGATAGCGGACTCCGGGATGATGGGATCCGGGGGATCCGACGGTTCCGTTTTGACTTCGTCTTCGTGCACCCGGGACAATGCATCCGATCTTTGATTCTTGGTCCCGGGACGGTAGGTAATCCGGAAGTCAAAACGGCCAAAGAACAGTGACCAGCGGGCTTGCCTGGGGTTCAGCCGCTTGGCGGTCCTGATGTACTCCAGGTTCCGGTGGTCAGTGAAAACCGTGAATGGCACGGCTGTTCCCTCCAACAGATGTCTCCACTCTTCGAGGGCCTCTTTCACAGCAAGGAGTTCCCGATTTCCGACGTCATAGTTCCGTTCAGCGGGGGTCAACCTGCGGGAAAAATAGGCACACGGGTGAAGGACCTTATCGGTCTTCCCGCTCTGGGAGAGCACCGCTCCTATCCCTGAGTCCGAGGCATCCACTTCAACCACTAACTGGCGGCTAGGATCGGGCTGCACCAGAACTGGTGCAGACGAAAAGCGCCGTTTCAACTCCTTGAACGCGGCTTCGCACCGATCCGACCAGGTGAAGGGGACTTTTGGTGAGGTCAGGGCTGTCAGGGGGCTAACTACCTGACTGTAGCCCTTAATGAACCTCCTGTAGAAATTAGCGAAGCCGAGGAACTGTTGCAGCTTCCTACGGCTTGTGGGTTGGGGCCAATCTCTCACCGCCGCAACCTTGGCCGGATCAGGGGCGACGGAGTTGGAGGAGATGATAAACCCCAGGAAGGACAAAGAAGTGCGGTGGAATTCACACTTCTCGCCCTTCACAAACAGGCGGTTCTCCAACAACCGCTGCAGGACCTGACGGACATGCCGGACATGAGTCTCAGGATCCGGGGAAAAGATGAGTATATCGTCCAGATACACGAAGACGAACCGGTGCAGGAAGTCCCGCAAGACATCGTTTACCAACGCTTGGAAAGTCGCGGGAGCATTAGTGAGACCGAACGGCATGACCAGGTACTCAAAATGGCCTAACGGGGTGTTAAATGCCGTCTTCCATTCGTCTCCCTTCCGGATCCGAACCAAATGATACGCATTCCTAAGATCAAGCTTGGTGAAGATTTTGGCTCCATGCAAGGGGGTGAACACTGAATCCAACAAGGGCAACGGGTATCGATTGCGAACCGTGATTTCGTTCAACCCCCTATAATCAATGCATGGACGAAGCCCGCCATCCTTTTTACCCACAAAAAAGAAACCAGCACCCATCGGAGAGGTGGAATTCCGGATCAACCCGGCAGCTAATGAGTCCCGGATGTAGGTCTCCATTGATTCACGCTCCGGCCGTGAGAGGTTGTACAGCCTACTGGACGGGAACTCACTGCCTGGAACCAAATCAATGGCACAATCATACGGGCGGTGGGGAGGAAGCGTGAGAGCCAGATCCTTGCTGAACACGTCAGCGAGGTCATGGTACTCCGCCGGCACCGCCTTCAGATTGGGCGGGACTCGGACCTCCTCCTTAGCTTGGGAGCCGGGAGGAACCGAGGAACCTAGACACTCCCGATGGCAGGTTTCGCTCCACTGAACCACTACCCCGGACGGCCAATCGATCCGGGGATTGTGTTTTAGCATCCAGGGAAAACCCAAAACCACACGGGAGGTGGCCTGAGTCACAAAGAACTCGATCACCTCCCGGTGGTTACCTGACACCACCAGAGTTACTGGAGGTGTCTTATGCGTGATTGGTGGGAGTAGGGAGCCATCTAGTGCCCGAACCTGCACAGGCGAGGTAAGAGCCACCAGAGGGAGCCCTATCTCCCTCGCCCATCTACTGTCTAGCAGATTCCCCTCGGAGCCCGTGTCCACCAGTGCTGGGGCCTTCAGGGTTGAATCCTCAAACAGGATCGTGACTGGGAGTCGTGTGGCAATGTGGGTGTGTCCCACGTGAATGTTTCGGCCCACCCCTGGCCCAGTCTCTAGGGGCGGGCGTTGGAGTTTAACCGCTCGGGGCAGTCGTTTGCCAGATGCTCAATCGAGCCACAAACAAAACAAGCTCCGTGGGCCCGCCTCCTTTGTGCTCCAGGTGCCCTAAATGTTGCCCTGCTCGTGTCCATAGCTTCGTCAGCAGGGGGAGCCGTAGGCGCACGGAGCGCAGGAACAGAGGAGCGTGGGGAGGGCGGAGCTCGGTCGGAACCGGAAGGGAGAGGGACGACGCGTGCCTGGCCACGCCCTTCGCCTCGTTCCCGACGGCGTTCCTCTAGCCGGTTGTCGAGTCGTATGACTAGATCGATGAGCCCATCTAAATCCCGCGGTTCGTCCTTCGCCACCAGGTGCTCTTTTAGGACCAGTGACAGTCCGTTTACAAAGGCGGCGCGGAGGGCAGTGCTATTCCAGCCGGATCTCGCCGCCGCGATGCGGAAGGCGACTGCATAGGCAGCTGCGCTCCGACGCCCCTGTCTTATTGACAGTAGCGCGGTTGAAGCGGTCTCTCCTCTATTGGGATGATCGAACACCGTTCTGAGCTCCCGCACAAACCCATCGTATGTATGAAGGAGCTGTGAGTTCTGCTCCCAGAGCGCTGTAGCCCAAGCGCGTGCCTCCCCGCGAAGCAGGTTTATTACATAAGCTACTTTGCTAGCGTCAGTCGCGTACATCACGGGACGCTGTGCGAAGACGAGCGAACACTGCATCAAAAAATCCGCGCACGTCTCCACACAGCCTCCGTACGGTTCTGGAGGGCTTATGTATGCTTCTGGGGACGGAGGGAGGGGCCGTTGAACGACCAGTGGAACGTCACTATTACGCGCAGGGTCCTCGGGAGGGAGAGCCGCAGCGGCGCCCGAAGGGTGTGCTTCCACTTGTGCGGCGAGAGCCTCCACCCTGCGGTTTAGGAGAACGTTCTGCTCGGTCATTAAATCCATCCGAGTGGTGAAAGCGGTGAGGATCCGCTGCAACTCACCGATTACCCCTCCCGAAGACGCCGACGCGCCCTGTTCTTCCATTGGCCGTTCAACAGCCGGTTGACGCCCCTCGGGATCCATGACGCTGGCCGAGATATCCTGTTGTGAAAGTGTAGGAACACGGACCCACAACAGGGGGCGCAAATGAACGGACAATGGAGAAGGTAAATAACAAGGTTTTACTGTTGTGGAACGTGCACAACCAATACAACAATTGACAATTTGGGGTTAAACCGAATTCCTCTGGTGTCGTGTGGGCAGGCTCGAAGGTAGGAGACGTCCGTCCAAGTCGAACCGGAACCACCCAGATTTCCTCTGCCACCGAACCCTGGAAGTACCGGAACCGCCAAGTCCCGAATTCCCAGGTGGCCACTGCCTCCGCTCGTCGGATCCGGTACTGCTGGCAAGAGAACAAACACACAGGTGTGGATGCGGCTGCACCCAGTAACACAGAGAGGGGAGAAGCCGTCTCCACCTCACGTCACAATACTGCAGGAAGGTGAGTACTTATCTTTGAGTAGACAGCTGTCCTGCAATGCTCAGAAAGGCAATATAATATAGCAGAGAATTGTTACCTCTATCTTAAGGCGATATCTCGGCATCGAGGTGGAGACGCCGTCCTGATGATATACCTCCGTGCTGAGTGGAGTCAGCTGTGTCCGGTAAGGGGTGACAGCTGTCACCCTGGCTGCTCTCATCAGGCGGCAGCGCCCTCTGGTGCCTGGAGCCCGCACTCCAGGCAGGGCGCCCTCTGGTGGTGGTGGGCCAGCAGTACCTCCTCTTCAGCGGCCCACACAACAATAAAACCAAAATTAAATAGAATAATAAAATAAATTAAAAGTCGAAGATGCAACAGATTCAAATTATTGAGACCTGTGATAGGCACGTCTAAACAGGTATGCCTTGAGGCTTTTTTAAAAAAGTTTCCACAGTTTCTGGAATCCTCACATGATCAGGGAGGGAGTTTCAAATATGAGGGGCAGCTGAACAGAAGGCCCTGTCTCCCATGGTGTGAAATCTGGTGCGAGGGAGACGGAGAAGATTAGTGTTGTATGCACGGAGAGAACAGGAAGATGTGTGGGGAGTGAGGAAGTCTTTGAGATATGTGGGGCATTGCCATGGAAGCATTGGTGAGCGATGAGAGCCACCTTAAAAGGGATTCTGTAGGTGATGGGGAGCCAGTGAAGGTTATGTAGTATAGGTGTAATGTGCTCCTGTTTACGTACTCTCATCAGAATTCTAGCTGCACTGTTTTGAATGTATGAGCCTTTGAGGAGGTTTTTCCAGAGATCAGGGAGTTACAGTAGTCAAGCCTAGAAGAGACAAAGGCATGGACAAGATTTTCCAGCATCAATGATGACGTTGTACTGTTGTGAGTGTAGTTTCAAGTTGCAGAAATAACTTCCCAAATATCCATGAGTGGAACTGCAAAGAAGTGAAGTCTGTGTCGCCTAAAGAACTACCTAAAGAACAGCAGTAGGCACAGACAAACCAGTGACCCGGTGTCACTCCTGGCAATTCACCCTCAGAGAACACGGCCTCTGCACAGCAACCAAATCATTGATGCTTTTGCCTTTAACCACAACAGCAGGCACATTGTACTATTATGAAGACATCAATGGTAGGTGAAAGATTTTTTCCTCTGCCTGCTGTTGGCATTTTCCCCCTGAGACTATAGGCTACATGTGGAGGTCTGTGGATATGTGTATTGAACAGTAGCCTAGGTTTATGTGTGATTTTGGTCATTCTGTATGTCATTAGTGACTGTCGCAGATCAGAATGTGACGATGTGTATGCATCTCAGTCTCATGGCGTGTCATGTCATGATTCAGCAGCATGAAATATACATGAATCTATTGGTTTGTGATATTGTGACAGAACACCTCATTTTCATCACAGCAGCACAAATTCATTCTAATACATTCCATGATGACTGCAAGAAATTAAAATTGAAACAGGAGGGTCGGGCATGGTTATGGTTAGGGTTGGGAGAAGGAGTAGCGTTAGGTTATGGTTAAGGTTTGGTTTACGGGTAGGAGTAGGGTTAGTAATAGTGAGTTTAAAAAAAACCCGTCACAAAAAATTGAATCATTTTGTGATGGGAGCACGAAAAAAAATGTGAGACTGGGCTGGTGTATGCATGTCCGTGGATGTGGCAAAAGTGTGGCAGAGAGCTGTTGCGACATATGAACCCATAGCACCCTCAGAAAAATGGCAAGCTCCCCCAAAGCACCTGCTGAAAAAAAATCTCTGGAGCCGCCACTGCATCTGTGTCACTCAGAATTTCCAAATTTCAGAGCTGAGTTATGAACATAAATTTTGCAGGTTATCCTGTGGATTTTCTTGTCTTGGTCAATGAAATACAACCCCAATTCCAATGAAGTTGGGACACTGTGTAAAATGTTAACAAAAACAGAATACAATGATTTGCAAATCGTCTTCAACCTATATTCAATTGAATACACCACAAAGACAAGACATTTAATGTTCAAACTGATAAACTGTATTGTTTTTATGCAAATATTTGCTCATTTTGAAATGGATGCCTGCAACACGTTTCAAAAAGCTGGGACAGTGGCAACTAAAGACTGGGACAATCAATGAATGCTCAAAGAAAACCTGTTTGGAACATTCCACAGGTGAACAGGTTAATTGGAAACAGGTGAGGGTATAAAAGGAGCATCCCCAAAAGGCTCAGCCGTTCACAAGCAAAGATGGGGTGAGGATCACCACTTTGTCAACAACTGCATGAAAAAATAGTCCAACAGTTTAAGAACAATGTTTCTCAATGTTCAATTGCAAGGAATTTAGGGATTCCATCATCTACAGTCCATAATATAATCAGAAGATTCAGAGAATCTGGAGAACTTTCGTCACGTAAGCGGCAAGGCCAAAAACCAACATTGAATGCCCGTGACCTTTGATCCCTCAGGCAGCACTGCATTATATACCAACATCATTGTGTAAAGGATCTTACCACATGGGCTCAGGAACACTTCAGAAAGCCATTGTCAGTTAACACAGTTCGTCGCTACATCTACAAGTGCAAATTAAAACTCTACCATGCAAAGCGAAAGCCATACATCAACAACATCCAGAAACGCCGCCTGCCTTCTCAGGGTCCGAGCTCATTTGAAATGGACAGACGCAAAGTGGAAAAGTGTGCTGTGGTCTGATGAGTCCACATTTCAAATTGTTTTTGGAAATCATGGCGTGATGTCCTCTGGACAAAAGAGGAAAAAGACCATCCAGATTGTTATCAGCGCAAAGTTCAAAAGCCAGCATCTGTGATGATATGGGGGTGTGTTAGTGTCCATGGCATGGGCAACTTACACATCGGTGATGGCACCATCAATGCTGAAAGGTACATCCAGGTTTTGGAGCAACACATGCTGCCATCCAAGCAACGTCTTTTTCAGGGACGTCTCTGCTTATTTCAGCAAGACAATACCAAGCCACATTCTGCACGTGTTACAACAGCGTGGCTTCATAGTAAAAGAGTGCAGGTACTAGACTGGCCTGCCTGCAGTCCAGACCTGTCGCCCATTGAAAATGTGTGGCACATTATGAAGCACAAAATACGACAACGGAGACCCCGGACTGTTGAACAACTGAAATTGTACATCAAACAAGAATGGGAAAGAATTCCACCTACAAAGCTTCAACAATGAGTGTCCTCAGTTCCCAAATGCTTATTAAGTGTTGTTAGGGGCACACTTCCAATAATCCAATAACTTTGAAAACCATTAACGGACAAATTATCTTCCGATAAATTTTTGTCAGATAACTTTTAGACTGTTAATATAGTAAACAAAGTTGACTAGATGTGTAGTTCTACCCTTTAGAAATGGAGAAGAAGAAACTGCTCTATCCTCTGTGGTCAAAGGAGAACTGGTCACAAAAAAAAATCCCATTTCTTTTAACCCCATACTGATACGTGGCCAATATCACCCAAGTCATCTTGAGGCATACATTTTTAACTTACGGTTCAAATTTTAACCAAACTTATTTCAGACAAGTTATTTAAATTAACGTCACTTCTGAAGTTTTATAAAGTGAAAATATCAGATATATGTTTTAGTTTTAAAGTAATGCGCTAATATTTAAGGTTTTAGCGTGGGCATGCTGTGCCCAGCAGTGCATTATGGGAAGGATAGAGTAATCTCAGTACGGTAATCTCAGTATGTTCATGACAGGAGAATGCATTTGAGACACTCTGATCAGAACAACAGCATTAAACTCTAGTGCCTAAAACTCTTGTGAATATATTCTCTAGGTTTATAGACGTTGTTTTTGTGTTCACTTTTATTAAACGTATTAAATGTAAATGATCTTAAACACAGCAAGTAGCAACACAGATTATCTGGAATTTTGTTTTGGCAAGTTTCCAAGGTCTCTACTGCCATCTACTGGCCAGTAGTGTTCATCGCAGTGCTCAGACTCAAGCTGGGCAGACACTGTACCACAGTACGTTCATAAACCACACGTCGGACTCGTGTTTCCAGAAGCAAAATGTAAACAGATGCTTTTTTTTCAAACTTAATTTACAAAAACTCTCGATGGGAGACATCAAAGTTAAAAAAAAAAACATTACAAGACAGCTCTGCTGTGTTTGCACAGGCACAAGAATATCAAACAGGTTTGATTTTCATCTGACCATATAATCAGCGATCAGGAGGTGGTCGTGAGATGTTAAACACAACTCGTTACTCCATGTATACTAACCGATGCAGGACGCGCGATTAACCTGAAACTCAGTGCGATCCAAAAAATTCTCACATGAATGAAAAATCAGCTGAAAAAGGGCCAAAACTCACACTGGCACCAGTAGTTGGCAGTGTTCTATTTGACACCGGCTATATCAGACGGTTATCTAATTACAACTTGTTTTGTTTTGTTTTTTTTTACAAATAAAAAATGGCATATTTTCAAAAACACATTTATCTGTAAACACCAACACACGACACACCTCACATTAACGTTTTGGTTTACATAGAATTAATCAACCAATCAGTGTAGCGGAGGCACATTTTACCCAGAATGCCATCTGTCTGTGTTTGTTACAAAACTTCAGAATTAGTGCATTATTCAAAATTAAAAGATATATGTTATACCTTAACTTTGCACAAATGTCAGAATTGACATTAATGGAGTTATTCTATCAGTATTCATTTTATTTATACACCAAACCAGAAGTCAGCAGGGCTTTATTTTCCAAGACCTCGGCCTGACGGCAGTGTGGTGATTGGGCAGAGTTGAGTTTTCTGGCTTCTCTCAGTGTTGTCTGTGTTGGAAGCCATGTAGTAAACTGAGGCAGGATGCTGAAAGACAAAAGTGCTGACTCATTGTTTGGGCCTGTTGTTACTTTTGATGCTTGCGGTGTTAAAACTCAAAATCAGCTTGTTAGTAGTTGCAGTTATCCCAGAGACAATACTGGAATTTATCGGTTATCTGTAACTTCCGATACATTTTTGGGTGGTGTATCATTTTATCTTTATTGAAGATAACTTTTCAGTTATCTGATTATCTGTTATTGAAGTTATTTTTTGGTTATCTGTGCCCACCACTGTGCAACACAGTGGTAAACATACCACTGTCCCAGCTTTTTTGAAACGTGTTGCAGGCATCCATTTCAAAATGAGCAAATATTTGCACAAAAACAATAAAGCTGATCAGTTTGAACTTTAAATATCTTGTCTTTGTGGTGTATTCAATTGAATATAGGTTGAAGAGGATTTGCAAATCATTGTATTCTGTTTTTATTTACATTTTACACAACATCCCAACTTCATTGGAACTGGGGTTATATAAACACTTCAATGACTACAACTAGCATCAAACACCTGCATATTAGTTTATATTTTTGTTTAATCTGTCTTTAATTTGTAGGTAGTTCTACACCATAGCGCCCTCCTCCTCGTGAACTTTAATTGGCGTAAACGACTGAGGATGAGCGAGTGAGGGATTTCGCTGCCATATGTCGGTGCGCAAATCCTAGCGATTTTATAGTACATTGTTGACTGGTTGCCACAGAATATTTATTTAATTCATTTATTTATTTGTTTTTGGCCAAAGGCAAGAAAGACTTTTTCCTCTGCCAATATCAGAAAGTATTTTACACAGCCTTCCAAAAAAAAGCAGACACGTGATGTTTTGAGGAAATGACCTAACCCCGTTGTCGTGACAACCAGTATTTGTTTTCTGAAACTTTGAACCCTTTTAAGACATTGTATTGGGTTTTGGTTCACCGTCTTGTATTGCATTCGAGGTCACTTTTTGAACCCTCAAATATACTTCATATATGTTGCATCTCTGTGTGGTTTCAATGTGATGTTTCTGCACAAATAGAAAAAACTCAGAGCAGTTTTGATTAGTGTAATTAAGGTCTAAAATAAATATAGTGTCGATTATGTCTGATTGTAATTTGGATGGGTTAAATGCATAGCTGTATGTACAAAGCCATTAAAGGCAATTCTTCCTTTATTTACAAGTCAAGGATCATGCCAATTGTGTAATGCAAAAGCAAATCCACATGCACACACCAGCCGCACCCTACACAGTGATGCATTGGGTGTGCATGTTGGGTTAGGATAATAGAGGATCTCCATGTTGCAGGACATCAGTTAAAAACGTTATATATTCGGTTAAAAACATTCACATCACAGACATCTTCTGTCTCGTCTAGTGTTTCCCAGGGCTCTGTCCTTGGTCCCATCCTTTTCTTTATCTATCTTCTCCCCCTCGGTAATATATTTCGGAAACATATTCAGGTGCATTGTTACACACCTTCGTCGCTACATCTACAAATGCAAGTTAAAACTCTACCATGCAAAGCGAAAGCCATACATCAACAACATCCAGAAACATGGCTGCCTTCTCTGGGGCCGAGCTCATTTGAAATGGACAGACGTAAAGTGGAAAAGTGTGCTATGGTCTGATGAGTCCACATTTCAAATTGTTTTTGGAAATCACAGATGTTGTGTCCTCCGGATAAAAGAGGAAAAAGACCATTCAGATTGTTACAAAGTTCACAAAGTTCAAAAGCCAGCATCTGTGATGTTATGGGGGTGTGTTAGTGCCCATGGCATGGGCAACTTACACATCTGGGATGGCACCATTAATGCTGAAAGGTACATCCAGGTTTTTCGAGCAACACATGCTGCCATCCAAGCAACGTCTTTTTCAGGGACGTCCTTGCTTATTTCAGCAAGACAATGCCAAGCCACATTCTTCATGTGTTACAACAGCGTGGCTTCGTAGTAAAAGAGTGCGGGTACTAGACTGGCCTGCCTGTAGTCCAGAAATGTCGCCCATTGAAAATGTGTGGCGCATTATGAAGTGCAAAATACGACAACAGAAGTCCCGGACTGTTGAACAACTGAAGTCGTACATCAAGCAAGAATGGGAAAGAATTCCACCTACACAGCTTCACAGCTTGTTCTCAGTTCCCAAACGCTTATTGAGTGTTGTTAGAAGGAAAGGTGATGTAACACAGTGGTAAACATACCACTGTCCCAGCTTTTTTGAAACATGTTGCAGGCATCCATTTCAAAATGAGCAAATATTTGGTTCTTGCACGCAGTATTGCTGTCACAAATATTGACATCATGCCTCTTGCATCAGTGGTCTCTGATCACTCACTTATTAGGTTTACAGTTTGTAACAGTGCTGCTTGGGACTCCGACGAGGGCGGTCGCATCTCCTCCACTCTCCCTTATCTCTGTTCTCTGCCTTTAACCTTCAAGTCCTGACTTCACCAGACTGTGAATTCCTCAAATTATATTGGATTCTGGATCTATTGGACTACTATTGGATTAACCATGGAATTGATCAGCTGGTCTCTGAACGTTATTGACACCATTTTTCTACAAGAAGGTCAGGACTGGGGGATCCTACCTGCCCAGATGGAACGTATCCTGCGGGCTATGTCCTCGACTCCTGGGGGTCTTGGCGTGTTGCATGCTTGGTGCCTTTCTCCGTTGAGGATGTCGAGGATTTATTCATTTTTGGTCTTATGGTAGCAGGGCTGGTACTTTTTGGCTTATGTGCTGCCCTGATCTACCGGAAAATTGGCAAGACGGTGGCATCAAGAACCACGGCCCCTCGCTTGTCCGTCATGATTAACGAGGTTGGCAAGGCAGTGCATTCTCAGACTGCGTTGACTCTTGAACTTAGATGCAAATTGGGTGACACCTTGGAGCTGATGCGTGCCTTGCAGTTGAAGCTGAAGGTTTCAGAGGCTGGTGAATATTCTTACTTCATAACTGGGAATATTCTAAATTCATAATTGGGATTTGGCTGTTCAGGTGGAATTGTTAAAAGTGTTTTTCACTGCTCAACCACAACACTCCAGGCTTATCTAGCCTCAAGGACAAATTGCCCAATGTTTACCTCCAGAGGAATGTCTCCAGGCTCTGGTGAGATTATTCGGCTCCTTCTTATCTCAACCCACAAAGACAATAAACTGACAGACTTACACATGGACAAGAGTGAAGCATACTCCATATTTTTTTCCCATTACCTCGCTTCCTGCTCCCCCATCACTTTACCCGATCCCGGCCACCGCTCACGCCACCTCTCCCACCCTCGGGGGGCTGCACGGATTTTAAGCTGTGGCAGGTCCCCGTTCCCCCCAAGCTAGCGGTGGCGCAACTCCAGTTGCAGCGGCCTTCACCCACTTTACCTCAATTCGGATGACAGACTGCTTTAAGTTTAGTACACATAAACAATGTCAAATGTATATGTATTGTCTTTAATTTTGATGTGTGCCATTATTACGGTAAACAAGTAATAATTGTGGATTAATTGCTGTATCTTGTCTGAGGTAATTGGAGTGTAAACGTAATTGCCCCTTTTTGGGATCAATAAAGTTGTCTGAAGTCTGAAGTTTCACTGCCGTGTTGAGTGGAACAACAACCTTACTTATCAACACATCAACTGATCAACTACGACTGAACTCAAAGCTCGACTGCCTGATATCATAGCAGTACTCTCGGAAAATGCCCAATCAATAGACAGTCTTGTGGACAGTTTAAACTCAGTGCTCAAAACTACACTATACTGCTCTACCTATATTGTAACCACGCCCCCCCCAAAACACAGTCACCTTGGTTCAATGATTACTTGCGTGAACTCAAACATAAGGCTAGAGGTCTAAAACGGAAATGGCGTAGTTCAGAATTGGAAGTATTCCACCTCCTGTGGTGTGATGCTATCTTAGACTATAAGCATACATTACTGGCTACAAAGTGGGCTGATTACTCTGATTTGATCAACAAAAACAACCATAACTCAAAGTTTGTGTTTAACATGGTGGCAACACTTACTCATGGACAACCCACCTGTAAGTCGCTCTTCTTTTACAGCACGAGATTTTTTTATCCCACACCAACAAAACTGTTTAAGGATCAGTGGCCCACTCTTGGGCCGATTGTGGTGGAAATTATTAATCTGTTATTAACTTCTGGATCTGTTCCTAAATGTTTCAAATCTGCAGTGATTAAACCTGCAGATTTGAAACATTTTTTTTTTTTCAAATTACAGACCCATTGATTGAAGTTTCATCCCTCAAACGCCAGATGGCGCACCTGCCCCTACTACATGTACTGAGCATGTCTCACAAAAAACAAAAGCTAAACAATTAAAGTCATTATTTGGAGTCAGTCTGGTTCACTCTGCTCCATTTTGTTACATTTTACCCTCATTTTGTGATTATCAGTCCCCATTTCATATTTTTGTATGGCCCTTTATAATGTTCATTTTTCCCTGCGTCCCTGTAAATGCACAAGGTAAGTTTCTCACCTCACTGTTGTCATCTAACTGAAATGTTCGGTGCAGTTTCAGGACATTTTACTTGACACTGCTTCAGACGAGTGTGAGATCAGACGGCGAGAAGATCTTCAGTGGCTGATTTGTTCAGGAAACATGATGAGCATGTTGGCCTGCTCCTCACAGGGCCTTCATGTCTGAAGAAGCTGTTCAGCTTCATTCTTGTTCCTTGTTTCAATGTGTCATGTTATAATATCTCTGAGAACATCATTTGCTGAAACGAATAGCAGCCTGTTCATTCCTTACACGTTGCTGCCACCTGGTGGACACTATGTGTAACTGTAGAGGATAAGAAAGCCTGTTCAGTAACTCTTATGTTCATTTCCTTTCCAGAAACACCCCCCCCCCCCCCCCACACACACACACACACAGTGGGCACATTTCATACACTCACACACACTTCAATCAAACTCATGTAGAGTCATTTCAGTGTGTGAAGAAACTAAAGGAGAAATCTGTGGATCCGTGTCCGTGAATTCCCTGATCAGGAATCTCACTCCGTATCCCACCTCCTCCTGATCCTACAGTACATGTTTGTTACAATCAGGGTGATTAGCAGCAGGTGGTAGATTTGCTGGTGATATTCTTGCAGTGATTTGGACTGTAGCTGTGTGTAAAATTTATTCACCTACGCTGGCAAAACTGCAGTTTTAAAGAAATCGATGATTTTCCCATCTGAGCTATATTTGACTAAAATGTTCACATCTAGTGTATAAACAGATGTCATAGGACATGTCAAAGGCATTTACCGTTTACATGGTTTTTTTTGTTTTGTTTTTTTACAGGATAAAATACTTGTCATGTCTCCAACTTTTTTTGGCATATTTTTGTGACATAAATACAGCAACCATTTTAGCCACTGTTAAGACATATTAAGAGCCTTAGATTCCACTGAATTTGTCATGAATTATTAGATACTAGATATAATAACTATAACCTGTATACATATTTGATGGCCACATAGTTCCTGTGATTTTTTTTTTTTTTTCAAATGTAAATTGTGGCATTCACAACGTAAGTGTTCGTATCCCTTTGGTACCTTGTAGTTGCTTAATTTGCATTCATGTGATGAGAAATTTACATTCATAAAAGTGTATTTTTATTGACTTGCGTCTTATTTATTTGACAGAAAATAATAACCACTTGCAGAACAGCTTTTGTGCATTTTTATTCCAGTTTTCTGTAGAATCACCACTTTCATGTCCTGCAGGATTTCTTACCTTGTGAGCAAAGCTTTGAGCGTCGAGCTCTGCCTGGGAATTTCAGGAATGAATCAACCACCTGATATAAACTACCTGGATGTAACCCACATCATCAGGTACTGTCTCCCAGCCACCATTGTCGCTTCAGGCAGTGAGCTTCAGAGAAAACTTTGTGTCCCACTGTTACATAGTGGACTATTTCCTTCAACATTACATTGTGATTGGATATTTGGGTGAGTATTTCAAGGCGAGATGACATATTATTCTTATATCTACACTTAGAGGATACATATTTATAAGCTAGATTTCCATAAAAATGAGTTGAAATTTCAGTAGTTTTCGCTGCTGTTTCCATTTGTGTTTATTGATGAATTTGTGTTGTGCTGATAGTGTCCTGAATTACATCATGAACATGTTATTATTGGAGGGTGTCCCAATTACACAGTGTTGATTGCCATATTATTGTGCTCCTGTTATGAAAATGGGGCGCTTTTTTGTAACTTTTTTATTACTATTGCATTTTATTACTATTGCGTTTTATTACTTTGCGTTTGTTCGTCTGTCTGTGCTGAAGGCCCTGTCACACCTTGATGATTTAGCCAGTGTATGCCAACCGAATTACTAAACGCTGGCATACGCGAGCATACGTCTAATAAATTAATGCGGCTGTCACACAAAGACTTGGCCAGCGTATACTGACAGCCCTGTATACACACAGTGGTGCTGCACGGTATTATACATGTCAGAATGGTCAAGTCTGGCTTGGTTTGCGTTTCCACCACAGGCAGAACCCTTATACCCCATCACACATGGCCAGAATGAGGCCGAATGGCTTCAGAATGACGATTTGCCCACATCCAAAAAGTTTCCAGTAGCAGTTTGAAAACATTCTGACATAGTCCATGGGCAGAGTAGGCTCACCTTGCACCCCCCCCCCCCCCCCAAAATTGATGAAAGTCAATCAATCAATCAATCAATTTTTTTATATAGCGCCAAATCACAACAAACAGTTGCCCCAAGGCGCTTTATATCGTAAGGCAAGGCCATACAATAATTATGTAAAACCCCAACGGTCAAAACGACCCCCTGTGAGCAAGCACTTGGCCACAGTGGGAAGGAAAAACTCCCTTTTAACAGGAAGAAACCTCCAGCAGAACCAGGCTCAGGGAGGGGCAGTCTTCTGCTGGGACTGGTTGGGGCTGAGGGAGAGAACCAGGAAAAAGACATGCTGTGGAGGGGAGCAGAGATCGATCACTAATGATTAAATGCAGAGTGGTGCATACAGAGCAAAAAGAGAAAGAAACAGTGCATCATGGGAACCCCCCAGCAGTCTACGTCTATAGCAGCATAACTAAGGGATGGTTCAGGGTCACCTGATCCAGCCCTAACTATAAGCTTTAGCAAAAAGGAAAGTTTTAAGCCTAATCTTAAAAGTAGAGAGGGTGTCTGTCTCCCTGATCTGAATTGGGAGCTGGTTCCACAGGAGAGGAGCCTGAAAGCTGAAGGCTCTGCCTCCCATTCTACTCTTACAAACCCTAGGAACTACTAGTAAGCCTGCAGTCTGAGAGCGAAGCGCTCTATTGGGGTGATATGGTACTACGAGGTCCCTAAGATAAGATGGGACCTGATTATTCAAAGCCTTATAAGTAAGAAGAAGAATTTTAAATTCTATTCTAGAATTAACAGGAAGCCAATGAAGAGAGGCCAATATGGGTGAGATATGCTCTCTCCTTCTAGTCCCCGTCAGTACTCTAGCTGCAGCATTTTGAATTAACTGAAGGCTTTTTAGAGAACTTTTAGGACAACCTGATAATAATGAATTACAATAGTCCAGCCTAGAGGAAATAAATGCATGAATTAGTTTTTCAGCATCACTCTGAGACAAGACCTTTCTGATTTTAGAGATATTGCGTAAATGCAAAAAAGCAGTCCTACATATTTGTTTAATATGCGCTTTGAATGACATATCCTGATCAAAAATGACTCCAAGATTTCTCACAGTATTACTAGAGGTCAGGGTAATGCCATCCACAGTAAGGATCTGGTTAGACACCATGTTTCTAAGATTTGTGGGGCCAAGTACAATAACTTCAGTTTTATCTGAGTTTAAAAGCAGGAAATTAGAGGTCATCCATGTCTTTATGTCTGTAAGACAATCCTGCAGTTTAGCTAATTGGTGTGTGTCCTCTGGCTTCATGGATAGATAAAGCTGGGTATCATCTGCGTAACAATGAAAATTTAAGCAATACCGTCTAATAATACTGCCTAAGGGAAGCATGTATAAAGTGAATAAAATTGGTCCTAGCACAGAACCTTGTGGAACTCCATAATTAACTTTAGTCTGTGAAGAAGATTCCCCATTTACATGAACAAATTGTAATCTATTAGACAAATATGATTCAAACCACCGCAGCGCAGTGCCTTTAATACCTATGGCATGCTCTAATCTCTGTAATAAAATTTTATGGTCAACAGTATCAAAAGCAGCACTGAGGTCTAACAGAACAAGCACAGAGATGAGTCCACTGTCCGAGGCCATAAGAAGATCATTTGTAACCTTCACTAATGCTGTTTCTGTACTATGATGAATTCTAAAACCTGACTGAAACTCTTCAAATAGACCATTCCTCTGCAGATGATCAGTTAGCTGTTTTACAACTACCCTTTCAAGAATTTTTGAGAGAAAAGGAAGGTTGGAGATTGGCCTATAATTAGCTAAGATAGCTGGGTCAAGTGATGGCTTTTTAAGTAATGGTTTAATTACTGCACCTTAAAAGCCTGTGGTACATAGCCAACTAACAAAGATAGATTGATCATATTTAAGATCGAAGCATTAAATAATGGTAGGGCTTCCTTGAGCAGCCTGGTAGGAATGGGGTCTAATAAACATGTTGATGGTTTGGATGAAGTAACTAATGAAAATAACTCAGACAGAACAATCGGAGAGAAAGAGTCTAACCAAATACAGGCATCACTGAAAGCAGCCAAAGATAACGATACGTCTTTGGGATGGTTATGAGTAATTTTTTCTCTAATAGTTAAAATTTTGTTAGCAAAGAAAGTCATGAAGTCATTACTAGTTAAAGTTAATGGAATACTCAGCTCAATAGAGCTCTGACTCTTTGTCAGCCTGGCTACAGTGCTGAAAAGAAACCTGGGGTTGTTCTTATTTTCTTCAATTAGTGATGAGTAGAAAGATGTCCTAGCTTTACGGAGGGCTTTTTTATAGAGCAACAGACTCTTTTTCCAGGCTAAGTGAAGATCTTCTAAATTAGTGAGACGCCATTTCCTCTCCAACTTACGGGTTATCTGCTTTAAGCTACGAGTTTGTGAGTTATACCACGGAGTCAGGCACTTCTGATTTAAAGCTCTCTTTTTTAGAGGAGCTACAGCATCCAAAGTTGTCTTCAATGAGGATGTAAAACTATTGACGAGATACTCTATCTCACTTACAGAGTTTAGGTAGCTACTCTGCACTGTGTTGGTATATGGCATTAGAGAACATAAAGAAGGAATCATATCCTTAAACCTAGTTACAGCGCTTTCTGAAAGACTTCTAGTGTAATGAAACTTATTCCCCACTGCTGGGTAGTCCATCAGAGTAAATGTAAATGTTATTAAGAAATGATCAGACAGAAGGGAGTTTTCAGGGAATACTGTTAAGTCTTCTATTTCCATACCATAAGTCAGAACAAGATCTAAGATGATTAAAGTGGTGGGTGGACTCATTTACTTTTTGAGCAAAGCCAATAGAGTCTAATAATAGATTAAATGCAGTGTTGAGGCTGTCATTCTCAGCATCTGTGTGGATGTTAAAATCGCCCACTATAATTATCTTATCTGAGCTAAGCACTAAGTCAGACAAAAGGTCTGAAAATTCACAGAGAAACTCACAGTAACGACCAGGTGGACGATAGATAATAACAAATAAAACTGGTTTTTGGGACTTCCAATTTGGATGGACAAGACTAAGAGTCAAGCTTTCAAATGAATTAAAGCTCTGTCTGGGTTTTTGATTATTTAATAAGCTGGAATGGAAGATTGCTGCTAATCCTCCGCCCCGGCCCGTGCTACGAGCATTCTGACAGTTAGTGTGACTCGGGGGTGTTGACTCATTTAAACTAACATATTCATCCTGCTGTAACCAGGTTTCTGTAAGGCAGAATAAATCAATATGTTGATCAATTATTATATCATGTGCATGTGCAAAGTGCATGTAAGTTGTAGCATTTGATCTATATTTTCATATTTTTCATGTTGCCACTGAAAACATAGGGACTCAATACCACTGCTGGGGTGTTACTTGTGAGCGTGGCTCAAAATTTTCCAGCAGCCGGTTTTGGGGTAGGGGAAATCTAAATTGACATATCTTTTGATTGGATTGTCATACAAAAGTGTATGACCCATCAAAATGTTTGTCTTGATGTACTCTAAGGTTAGAAATCATCATTATCCATATATAGGGCAACAGAGGTCAAAAGGTCACAGAATTCAGGTAATGCCTAAAATCTGGAAGCCAGGCCTTTACATGTTTCCTGAAGTTCTAAAATGGGAGATAGTTCAACTAGAAGCCAGTAATGCCTTTTACTGACATCACTTCAATCAATCAATCAATTTTTTTATATAGCGCCAAATCACAACAAACAGTTTCCCCAAGGCGCTTTATATTGTAAGGCAAGGCCATACAATAATTATGTAAAACCCCAACGGCCAAAACGACCCCCTGTGAGCAAGCACTTGGCTAAGTGGGAAGGAAAAACTCCCTTTTAACAGGAAGAAACCTCCAGCAGAACCAAGCTCAGGGAGGGGCAGTCTTCTGCTGGGACTGGTTGGGGCTGAGGGAGAGAACCAGGAAAAAGACATGCTGTGGAGGGGAGCAGAGATCAATCACTAATGATTAAATGCAGAGCGGTGCATACAGAGCAAAAAGAGAAAGAAACAGTGCATCATGGGAACCCCCCAGCAGTCTACGTCTATAGCAGCATAACTAAGGGATGGTTCAGGGTCACCCGATCCAGCCCTAACTATAAGCTTTAGCAAAAAGGAAAGTTTTAAGCCTAATCTTAAAAGTAGAGAGGGTGTCTGTCTCCCTGATCTGAATTGGGAGCTGGTTCCACAGGAGAGGAGCCTGAAAGCTGAAGGCTCTGCCTCCCATTCTACTCTTACAAACCCTAGGAACTACAAGTAAGCCTGCAGTCTGAGAGCGAAGCGCTCTATTGGGGTGATATGGTACTACGAGGTCCCTAAGATAAGATGGGACCTGATTATTCAAAACCTTATAAGTAAGAAGAAGAATTTTAAATTCTATTCTAGAATTAACAGGAAGCCAATGAAGAGAGGCCAATATGGGTGAGATATGCTCTCTCCTTCTAGTCCCCGTCAGTACTCTAGCTGCAGCATTTTGAATTAACTGAAGGCTTTTTAGGGAACTTTTAGGACAACCTGATAATAATGAATTACAATAGTCCAGCCTAGAGGAAATAAATGCATGAATTAGTTTTTCAGCATCACTCTGAGACAAGACCTTTCTGATTTTAAAGATATTGCGTAAATGCAAAAAAGCAGTCCTACATATTTGTTTAATATGCGCTTTGAATGACATATCCTGATCAAAAATGACTCACTTCACATATTTAACCCACCAATGTTCAATTATTTTCTTAATCGATGACTCTGTACTTAACATAAATTGTGAGAACTTCGAAAATGCAAAAAAAAATTAGTGATTTCAATGTGGTTAAGTTATGAATGCCTTTGAGCAAGGTATGTCACAACAAATAACTTCCAGCATAAAAATGACTCCATCTTTCACCCTAAACTGATCTATGAATGATCTTAAATGTTTCACAATATGCAAATTAACTTTGGCACAAGGGTCAGAAAGGTTATGGTTATATTGTTGATCATTAAACTCATTCACTGATTACTGTATTTTGAAAACAATCTTTTACTGATTGGTATCTTTATCTAGGTATTGGTTTTCAGCTAAGGAGCTAGCTCCATCTATCAACAATGAGAGAAACAAACTCAGTAGTGATATGTTTTGGCCCCAGGTGGATTCACACTAAAACAATTGAAGCAGGAGGGTGAATGTCATTGAAATAAATCTCTCTTTAGCTCATATTTCCAAAATGGAAACCCAATAGCCTGAGTTGATCAAATAATGAATAGACATTTACTGTAAAAGTTAAGTACTTGCTTTATCTAATTAACTGAATAACTAATTGAATATGAACGCACAAATGAAAGTCAAATACATGTAAACACTTAAAAGTTACTGTATGCATGTGCAGGCAAGATGCATGTATGGGTATAAACAGGCTTTTGTATGCATGAGCTTACCTTAATCCTTAATACTAGGTCTTGCTGTACATTCACAATGTATTGGATTTTGTTGTTTTAAAAGTTCAACAGCAATAAAGTGTAGAATGTGTACATTCTAAAAAAGCTGTGTTTCACCCATTAATGGTGCCATTCTTGCTTATTTCAGGTAGTCTGACACCCGAGTCTGACATCAGCAAAATGCCAAAAAGAAAACGAAAGGCAAGCACTGAAAGGCCAGCACCCATCTGCTATGACGTCTGCATCATTCACGACAGTAAGGCAAAAACAACTGCCTTCATACGTTTTTCTAATCTACCTGATCCCCAGGAATGATTCAACCATATACTCGAAATCAGGGATAAGAGACTATCTCAGCCTCTCGGGTCGGTACATCAGCACAATGTCATTTGTGCCCAAATTCCAGAACAGCTGGGGGAAAATCACAGTTACCATCGTGAATGCCACTCAAAGTTCACCAATCAGCTCCCAATTCAGATCAGGGAGACAGACACCCTCTCTACTTTTAAGATTAGGCTTAAAACTTTCCTTTTTGCTAAAGCTTATAGTTAGGGCTGGATCAGGTGACCCTGAACCATCCCTTAGTTATGCTGCTATAGACGTAGACTGCTGGGGGGTTCCCATGATGCACTGTTTCTTTCTCTTTTTGCTCTGTATGCACCACTCTGCATTTAATCATTAGTGATCGATCTCTGCTCCCCTCCACAGCATGTCTTTTTCCTGGTTCTCTCCCTCAGCCCCAACCAGTCCCAGCAGAAGACTGCCCCTCCCTGAGCCTGGTTCTGCTGGAGGTTTCTTCCTGTTAAAAGGGAGTTTTTCCTTCCCACTGTAGCCAAGTGCTTGCTCACAGGTGGTCGTTTTGACCGTTGGGGTTTTACATAATTATTGTATGGCCTTGCCTTACAATATAAAGCGCCTTGGGGCAACTGTTTGTTGTGATTTGGCGCTATATAAAAAAAATTGATTGATTGATTGATTGATCTTAACTGCCTGAAACCGAGTAATGCTACTGATGATGACGAACTGCCATCGAGACAAAGGAATCGCAATTCAAATGAAAAGTTCATATTTGAGCAGAACTGCATCTTCTGTAAAGAATACGGGCGAAAGAAAGTGTTTGTCAAAGGGTCTTGGACCACGGAAGGTCTGTCATACTTCTCCTACGGTGGTGGGGACTCAATACTCCCTTTAGCAGAACAAAGAGGTGATGAAGAACTTGCCACCCGTATTCGAGGTTATGATTTTTTTGTGCAGAGGCACGTTATCATAAACATTGTCCCATGAGATATGTTGATAAATCAACATGGCAGAGTACTGATGAGGACGCCAAGCAAGAGGTCAAAGACCGTGAAAAAACTCCTGAACTTTGTTTCTTGAAAATATGTGAAGTGATTGATCAGAGAATGATCATCGGCCATGAAATAATGAAAATGACTGACCTTAGAGACATGTACATTGCACAGTTGTCAGAGACACCTTTTGCGAATCAGAACTATCAAACAGAGACACTTAAAAAGAGGTTGGAAAAACATGAAATCTATTCTGAAAAACTTAGTATTGTTTCTCTTAGTAGAAGAAGTGGGAGGCTGCAGTCTGCTTTAGTATCCAGGAATGATCTCGATCTTGCTACTGCTGTACAAAACAGTTATTGCTTGCATAGGCCTAGGTCAGATCAAATTGATGATGTTGCAATCCTACTACGCCAGATAATCAAAGATGCATTTCTGAAAGCTGGTGACATGCCATGGCCACCCACTGCTGGGTATCTACAAACAGTAGAAAGTCCAGTCTCTGAGAGTTTGCAAAAGTTCCTTCATTTTCTGATTTGTGGTAATAGCTCAGCACCATTGTCAGGGAAGACAGAGCACCTCGTATCTTCTCTTGGTCAAGACATCTGCCGCGCAGCCACAAGAGGAGAATGGAAGTTACCAAAACATGTTTTAATCTGCATGACCCTGCGCCATCTTTTCCAAAGTGCTCAGCTCAATACCCTCATGAACAGACTTGGGCATGCAGAGAGCTATTCTTTCTCTCTTGAACTGGAAACTGCTCTTGCTACTGCACTGGAAGAGGCATCCAGTGTCCTTGCTCCTCATATTGTGCACAACCCTGCTGGTCCGTCACTGTTCCACAGTGACTTTGACAATTTTGACCAATATGTCAATGATCTTGCTGGAAGTGGATCAGTACACACAGCCCATGGCATCATGATGCAGAATGTGCAGAAGGATGAAGTCGTATCTGATCCACTTATCCCCTCAGTACTAAAGACAGGAAGAAGGTCCTTGGATATCAGTGGACCAGAAAGTCTACCTCCTTGTTTCATCAATCAGAGAAATAGCCCGCAGATGATAATAAAAATAAAACAGTTGTCTGTTCCTGGTAGTGAGGTTGCCTTGGCAAAATCAGAGACAGTGAACTTTGCCTGGTGCATTATCAGAATGCTGAGTAGCACAACAGTTCAGCGTGTCCCAGGCTGGGGTAGCTTCATATCTGAAACTGGGGTCCCGCCCACCATCTTGACTACCATAGATTACTACCTCGTGGTAAATCATCCAATTACAGACAACAGTACTGTTCAGGAGTGCCTAAGGATGTCAAAGCAATGTTCTGATGAAGTCGGCCAGAGGTATGCAATCACGACTTTTGACTTGGGGGTATGCATGAAGGCATACCCCATACTTTGGAAAAGCCCTGACACATACAAAGACCACATTGTAATGATAGGCTCCTTCCATACAGTGTGTGCTTACCTGAAGATGGTCGGGAAGAAGATGGATGGGTCAGGGTTTTCGGAAATCTTGGTGGAGTCTGGAATGATGTCTAGTGGATCCCTCAAAGGAGTAATCTCCGGAAAGAATTACAGCCTTGCAATTCACTGCCATAAGACTATGGCAGCGAGCCTAGAAAGAATGCTCCTCAAAAAGTTTCAACAGCTGGAGGGTGAATTGAAACAGAAACTACCAGAAGAATCTATGTCAAAAGTGACTGAACTCCTTTGTTACAGAGACAAGGAAAACTTGGATGCTGCCTTAGGTGATGCAGCATTCCAGAAGTACATTACTGATTACACTGAGTTCTGTAATCAGGTCAGGTCAGGATCCCTTGGGAAAACTGCTGCATTTTGGTTGTCATACATGGACCATATCTGGCTCGTGCTTTCCCTCCTCATGGCAGTAAAGACAAATGTCTTCTATTTGTATGGAGCATGTTTGAACCTGATGGTAGATCTGTTTTTCAGTTTTGATGGCCAGAACTATGCCCACTACTTGACCTTCTTCTCTGTGTACTTGTCAAACATAGAAGAGACACATCCAGGAGCCACTGAACTGATGAAACTTGGGGCGATCAGCGTTGCAAGATCATACACCCCAGGAAATCTATGTGCTGTAGACAAGACTATTGAGGAGACCATCATGAAACATGCCAAGTCACATGCTGGAGGAGGGGGAAGAGGAGCCGGGACATCTGGACTGCTAGGTAACTATGAGGCCTACAGACGTTGGGCAAAAACTGCTCATGAAAGATCTAGATACCTAGAGGTGATGCTTCAGATGGTGAATATGAGAGGAGAGACAAGCAGAGACAACAGGCACCGTGATGTTGTGTGGGCCGCTGAAGAGGAGGTACTGCTGGCCCACCACCACCAGAGGGCGCCCTGCCTGGAGTGCGGGCTCCAGGCACCAGAGGGCGCTGCCACCTTATGGGAGCAGCCTGGGTGACAGCTGTCACCCATCACTGGACACAGCTGTTCCACTCAGCACGGAGGTATATCAGTAGGACGGCGTCTCCACCTCAGTGCCGAGATATCGCCTTAAGATAAAGGTAACGTTCTCTGCTGTACTTCGTACATTATTATATTGTCTTTCTTGTTGAGCATTGCAGGACAGCTGTTTACAAGAAGCCGTAGCTTCAGATAAGTACTCACCTTCCTGCAGCATTGTGACGTGAGGTGGAGGCGACTTCTCCCCTCCTCTGTGTTACTGGGTGCAGCCGCACCCACACCTGTGTGTCTACTGTTTTCTTGCCAGCAGTACCGGATCCGACGAGCGGAGGCAGTGGCCACCTGGGAATTCGGGACTTGGCGGTTCCAGTACTTCCAGGGTTCGGTGGCAGAGGAAACCCGGGTGGTTCCGGTTCGACTTGGACGGACGTCTCCTACCTTCGAGCCTGCCCACACGACACCAGTGGAATTCGGCTTACCTCCACATTGTCAATTGTTGTATTAGTTGTGCACGTTTCACAACAGTAAAACCTTGTTAGTCACCTTCTCCATTGTCCGTTCATTTGCGCCCCCTGTTGTGGGTCCGTGTTCCTACACTTTCACAACACCGTGATACCAGACCATCACAGGTTCAGAAGACAGAAAAAGCTACCATGAAAGTCATTGATGCAGTGCAATGAGGACTTCTTTGCCCCATTGACCAGACAGAAACTGAAGACGTTTGCAGACATTGGCAAGACAGCACTTGTGAAAACCTCCAACAACAAAACCTTTGAGTATAAACAACAGGGGAATGTCGCATTCAAATTGTTGGTCAAATCTCAAACCCACAAACTGGACTTGCCAGAACTCCTGTGGTACCCACTCATGCCTGTGCCATCAGCGATCGGGACACCAGATGGGCATCTTCTCAAGACAGACAAGAGCAAGGGATTTCACTGTCTTGTGAAAAACACAAAGGACGCCTCTATTCCAATTGACCAAAATACCATGAACATTGAAGACGGAAATGCCATCTTCCACTCTATGAAGGAAATGCCAAGAACTTTCAAAGGGATATGTCAGAACATTTTGTCAATGACATTACAGGGGAAATCAACTGTCAGATTCAGTACCGACAGGTACTTGCCCAATTCCATCAAGTCTTTAGGAAGATCAACTCGTGGTTGTGGAGAGAAATGGCTGATTCAAGGTGAAAGCACACGGAGACTAGAGAACTGGAAGGAGTTCCTTAGTAATGATGAAAACAAAACACAGCTGATTGACTTCCTGTTCCGGAGCACAGCGGTGTTCTGCTGTATCTGTTAGCTGTTTGAACTGAGCTGTTTGAGTTCTTTGAATTAACAGTCTTTTTCAAGACTTTTTTACTTTTTTTTTTACTTTTTCACCGTGCTCCAACGCCTAAAGAAGACCTCTAACGGTCGAAGCATCGCGACGGAGCACTTTTATCAGCTAACCTTCATCAGCGTTGGCAAGCTAACTAGCTTGCTAACGCTTTCGTTTTTATTTTTATTTTATTTTTTAGCACTGTTGTCGTGCTGCTCCACAGCCTGCCTAGTGGATTTTTATTTTATTTTAGCGCTGTTGTCGTGCGTTACCTGTGCTGCTCCACAGCCTGTCCAGTGGATTTTTATTTTATTTTAGCGCTGTTGTCGTGTGTTACCTGTGCTGCTCCACAGCCTGTTCAGTGGATTTTTATTTTATTTTTTAGCACTGTTGTCGTGTGTTACCTGTGCTGCTCCACAGCCTGTTCAGTGGATTTTTACCTGTGCTGCTCCACAGCCTGTCCAGTGGATTTTTATTTTATTTTTTAGCACTGTTGTCGTGTGTTACCTGTGCTGCTCCACGGCCTGTCCGGTGGATTTTTATTTTATTTTTTAGCACTGTTGTCGTGTGTTACCTGTGCTGCTCCACAGCCTGTTCAGTGGATTTTTACCTGTGCTGCTCCACAGCCTGTCCAGTGGATTTTGATTTTTATTTTATTTTTTTTTAGCACTGTTGTCGTGTGTTACCTGTGCTGCTCCACAGCCTGTCTAGTGGATTTTTATTTTATTTTTTACCACTGTTGTCGTGTGTTACCTGTGCTGTTCCACAGCCTGTCCAGTGGATTTTTATTTTATTTTTTACCACTGTTGTCGTGTGTTACCTGTGCTGCTCCACAGCCTGTCCAGTGGATTTTTATTTTATTTTTTAGCACTGTTGTCGTGTGTTATCTGTGCTGCTCCACAGCCTGTCCAGTGGATTTTTATTTTATTTTTTACCACTGTTGTCGTGTGTTACCTGTGCTGTTCCACAGCCTGTTCAGTGGATTTTTATTTTATTTTTTAGCACTGTTGTCGTGTGTTATCTGTGCTGCTCCACAGCCTGTCCAGTGGATTTCTATTTTATTTTTTACCACTGTTGTCGTGTGTTACCTGTGCTGCTCCACAGCCTGTCCAGTGGATTTTTATTTTTTTTAGCGCTGTTGTCGTGCGTTGCCTGTGCTGCTCCACAGCCTGTCCAGTGGATTTTTATTTTATTTTTTGGCACTGTTGTCGTGCGTTACCTGTGCTGCTCCACAGCCTGTCTAGTGGTTTTTTGTTTTGTTTTGGCACCGTTGTCGTGCGTTACCTGTGCTGCTCCACAGCCTGTCTAGTGTCGGATTCCCTGCTTGGGAATCCGCTAGCTTAGCGTAGCTACTAGCTCTTAGCCGTTTTAGCATGGCGGCTTCTCCTGTCTCTCCCGTACTTTTCTGCTCTGGGTGTGAAATGTTTAGTTATTCCTCGGCCTCTTTTAGCAGTAACGGTACTTGTAATAAGTGCAGCTTATTCGTAGCTTTGGAGGCCAGGCTGGGCGAATTGGAGGCTCGGCTCCGCACCGTGGAAAATTCTACAGCTAGCCAGGCCCCTGTAGTCGGTGCGGACCAAGGTAGCTTAGCCGCCATTAGTTCCCCCCTGGCAGACCCCGTGCAGTCGGGAAGGCAGGCTGACTGGGTGACTGTGAGGAGGAAGCGTAGCCCTAAACAGAAGCCCCGTGTACACCGTCAACCCGTTCACATCTCTAACCGTTTTTCCCCACTCGACGATACACTCGCCGAGGATCAAACTCTAGTTATTGGCGACTCTGTTTTGAGAAATGTGAAGTTAGCGACACCAGCAACCATTGTCAATTGTCTTCCGGGGGCCAGAGCAGGCGACATCGAAGGACATTTGAAATTGCTGGCTAAGGCTAAGCGTAAATTTGGTAAGATTGTAATTCACGTCGGCAGTAATGACACTCGGTTACGCCAATCGGAGGTCACTAAAATTAACATTGAATCGGTGTGTAACTTTGCAAAAACAATGTCGGACTCTGTAGTTTTCTCTGGGCCCCTCCCCAATCAGACCGGGAGTGACATGTTTAGCCGCATGTTCTCCTTGAATTGCTGGCTGTCTGAGTGGTGTCCAAAAAATGAGGTGGGCTTCATTGATAATTGGCAAAGCTTCTGGGGAAAACCTGGTCTTGTTAGGAGAGACGGCATCCATCCCACTTTAGAGGGAGCAGCTCTCATTTCTAGAAATCTGGCCAATTTTTTGGGATCCTCCAAACTGTGACTGTCTAGCGTTGGGACCAGGAGGCAGAGCTGTGGTCTTACACACCTCTCTGCAGCTTCTCTCCCCCTGCCATCCCCTTATTACCCCATCCCCGTAGAGACGGTGCCTGCTCCCAGACCACCAATAACTAGCAAAAATCTATTTAAGCATAAAAATTCAAAAAGAAAAAATAATATAGCACCTTCAACTGCACCACAGACTAAAACAGTTAAATGTGGTCTATTAAACATTAGGTCTCTTTCTTCTAAGTCCCTGTTGGTAAATGATATAATAATTGATCAACGTATTGATTTATTCTGCCTAACAGAAACTTGGTTACAGCAGGATGAATATGTTAGTTTAAATGAGTCAACACCCCCGAGTCACACTAACTGTCAGAATGCTCGTAGCACGGGCCGGGGCGGAGGATTAGCAGCAATCTTCCATTCCAGCTTATTAATTAATCAAAAACCTAGACAGAGCTTTAATTCATTTGAAAGCTTGTCTCTTAGTCTTGTCCATCCAAATTGGAAGTCCCAAAAACCAGTTTTATTTGTTATTATCTATCGTCCACCTGGTCGTTACTGTGAGTTTCTCTGTGAATTTTCAGACCTTTTGTCTGACTTAGTGCTTAGCTCAGATAAGATAATTATAGTGGGCGATTTTAACATCCACACAGATGCTGAGAATGACAGCCTCAACACTGCATTTAATCTATTATTAGACTCTATCGGCTTTGCTCAAAAAGTAAATGAGTCCACCCACCACTTTAATCATATTTTAGATCTTGTTCTGACTTATGGTATGGAAATAGAAGACTTAACAGTATTCCCTGAAAACTCCCTTTTGTCTGATCATTTTTTAATAACATTTACATTTACCCTGATGGACTACCCTGCAGTGGGGAATAAGTTTCATTACACTAGAAGTCTTTCAGAAAGCGCTGTAACTAGGTTTAAGGATATGATTCCTTCTTTATGTTCTCTAATGTCATATACCAACACAGAGCAGAGTAGCTACCTAAACTCTGTAAGGGAGTTAGAGTATCTTGTCAATAGTTTTACATCCTCATTGAAGACAACTTTGGATGCTGTAGCTCCTCTGAAAAAGAGAGCTTTAAATCAGAAGTGTCTGACTCCGTGGTATAACTCACAAACTCGTAGCTTAAAGCAGATAACCCGTAAGTTGGAGAGGAAATGGCGTCTCACTAATTTAGAAGATCTTCACTTAGCCTGGAAAAAGAGTTTGTTGCTCTATAAGAAAGCCCTTCGTGAAGCTAGGACATCTTTCTACTCATCACTAATTGAAGAAAATAAGAACAACCCCAGGTTTCTTTTCAGCACTGTAGCCAGGCTGACAAAGAGTCAGAGCTCTATTGAGCTGAGTATTCCATTAACTTTAACTAGTAATGACTTCATGACTTTCTTTGCTAACAAAATTTTGACTATTAGAGAAAAAATTACTCATAACCATCCCAAAGATGTATCGTTATCTTTGGCTGCTTTCAGTGATGCCGGTATTTGGTTAGACTCTTTCTCTCCGATTGTTCTGTCTGAGTTATTTTCATTAGTTACTTCATCCAAACCATCAACATGCTTATTAGACCCCATTCCTGCCAGGCTGCTCAAGGAAGTCCTACCATTATTTAATGCTTCAATCTTAAATATGATCAATCTATCTTTGTTAGTTGGTTATGTACCACAGGCCTTTAAGGTGGCAGTAATTAAACCATTACT
This sequence comes from Thalassophryne amazonica, assembly GCF_902500255.1. NCBI lineage: Eukaryota > Metazoa > Chordata > Actinopteri > Batrachoidiformes > Batrachoididae > Thalassophryne > Thalassophryne amazonica. The sequence continues at coordinate 11,854 of NW_022986350.1, read as the reverse complement.
TAAAAAGCCATCACTTGACCCAGCTATCTTAGCTAATTATAGGCCAATCTCCAACCTTCCTTTTCTCTCAAAGATTCTTGAGAGGGTAGTTGTAAAACAGCTAACTGATCACCTGCAGAGGAATGGTCTATTTGAAGAGTTTCAGTCAGGTTTTAGAATTCATCATAGTACAGAAACAGCATTAGTGAAGGTTACAAATGATCTTCTTATGGCTTCGGACAGTGGACTTATCTCTGTGCTTGTTCTGTTGGACCTCAGTGCTGCTTTTGATACTGTTGACCATAAAATTTTATTACAGAGATTAGAGCATGTCATAGGTATTAAAGGCATTGCGCTGCGGTGGTTTGAATCATATTTGTCTAATAGATTACAGTTTGTTCATGTAAATGGGGAATCTTCTTCACAGACTAAAGTTAATTATGGAGTTCCACAAGGTTCTGTGCTAGGACCAATTTTATTCACTTTATACATGCTTCCCTTGGGCAGTATTATTAGACGGTATTGCTTAAATTTTCATTGTTACGCAGATGATACCCAGCTTTATCTATCCATGAAGCCAGAGGATACACACCAATTAGCTAAACTGCAGGATTGTCTTACAGACATAAAGACATGGATGACCTCTAATTTCCTGCTTTTAAACTCAGATAAAACTGAAGTTATTGTACTTGGCCCCACAAATCTTAGAAGCATGGTGTCTAACCAGATCGTTACTCTGGATGGCATTTCCCTGATCTCTAGTAATACTGTGAGAAATCTTGGAGTTATTTTTGATCAGGATATGTCATTCAAAGCGCATATTAAACAAATATGTAGGACTGCCTTTTTGCATTTACGCAATATCTCTAAAATCAGAAAGGTCTTGTCTCAGAGTGATGCTGAAAAACTAATTCATGCATTTATTTCCTCTAGGCTGGACTATTGTAATTCATTATTATCAGGTTGTCCTAAAAGTTCCCTAAAAAGCCTTCAGTTGGTTCAGAATGCTGCAGCTAGAGTACTGACGGGGACTAGCAGGAGAGAGCATATCTCACCCGTGTTGGCCTCCCTTCATTGGCTTCCTGTTAATGCTAGAATAGAATTTAAAATTCTTCTTCTTACTTATAAGGTTTTGAATAATCAGGTCCCATCTTATCTTAGGGACCTCGTAGTACCATATTACCCCATTAGAGCGCTTCGCTCTCAGACTGCGGGCTTACTTGTAGTTCCTAGGGTTTGTAAGAGTAGAATGGGAGGCAGAGCCTTCAGCTTTCAGGCTCCTCTCCTGTGGAACCAGCTCCCAATTCAGATCAGGGAGACAGATACCCTCTCTACTTTTAAGATTAGGCTTAAAACTTTCCTTTTCGCTAAGGCTTATAGTTAGGGCTGGATCGGGTGACCCTGGACCATCCCTTGGTTATGTTGCTTTAGACGTAGACTGTGGGGGGGTTCCCATGATGCACTGTTTCTTTCTCTTTTTGCTCCGTATGCATCACTCTGCATTTAATCATTAGTGATCGATCTCTTTTTCCTGGTTCTTTCCCTCAGCCCCAACCAGTCTCAGCAGAAGACTGCCCCTCCCTGAGCCTGGTTCTGCTGGAGGTTTCTTCCTGTTAAAAGGGAGTTTTTCCTTCCCACTGTGGCCAAGTGCTTGCTCATAGGGGGTCGTTTTGACCGTTGGGTTTTTCATAATTATTGTATGGCCTTGCCTTGCAATGTGGAGCGCCTTGGGGCAACTGTTTGTTGTGATTTGGCGCTATATAAGAAAAAAGTTGATTGATTGATTGATTGAGTTACTCCTGAAAGTTTGGTGTGCCGATGAAAACTTCTCTAAGATTGAAAAGAAGAATTTGGTTCTAGTTTGCAAGGGCAAGGCCTTTGAACTCAAAGCCAACAATGGGAAGGTATCTGCATTTGAAATCACATCACAGGACTCCACTCAAGAAGAGACTGACACAAGAGTTATTCTGTACTCATCCTATGCCCAAGAAAAAGGATATAACTTTGTGCGTGTTCGAAGTCCAGACTCAGATATCTTCTTCATTCTACTGTACTATGCCCCAAATATGAATGTACATCTCCTCTTTGACACTGGCACATGGAATAGAAGGCGATTGATAGCTGTCACAGAGCTGTCCAAAGAGTTCACACCAGTTTACTGTGCTGCTTTGCTTGGCCTCCATGCCTTTAGCAGATGCGATACCACCAGTGTCTTCAAAGGAATCGGCAAGGTTAAGCCTCTGAAGACTCTACAGAAAAAAACAAAGTATCAGGAAGTCTTCAAATGCCTTGGAGAGTCGTGGGAGGTCACCAATGACCTCTTCCTTGCCCTTGAAGAATTCACCTGCACAATGTACAGTACGAGCGCAAAGACAAAGGAGGTTGTCTTAGGTATGAAATGCTCCAGTCAAAATGTGGTGGATCAGGCCAGTCATTGGATTCAAAGAAGAACATTGACCTCTCATCCCTTCCACCCCCAAGAGTGTGTCTTCAAGAGCATATCAAGAGGGTGAACTATCAGTCTGGAAAAGAGGTCATATCTCAAAGCCGGAAATCCCACATCCAGCAGAAGATCACGGTTGGATGATCAGCGATGGAAGACTGGAACCATGTTGGTTCAAAGGAACAGCACTACCTGCAAGTTTGGCAGACATACTTGAGAAGGACAAAGAGCATGAGACAACAGAGAATAGCGACAGCAGTGATGAGGACTATGACAGTCAAAGTGACGACGACAATGACAGTGACGACAGCGACTCCGACTAAGAACTTGATACTCGTGAGCGAGTGAAAAACAAGCATCGTTTGAATTGGCCATTGGCATATCACACAGCATTAGAATGCATCTTTTTTTCTGGAGTCTTGCATTTATCTGAGTTTGAATGTGGAATTTTAAACTGACTCCATGCTGATGATGATGTTTGAAGATACAAGCTACATAGATAATTCCAATGACATGCTACTTGTGTTTCATGACTTGACCATTTGCCATTGGACGTTTGGACTTTGTCTAATTTTGCATAATGCAATAGATTATTGAAGTGAACCATTTTAATTGGTGATTGTTAAAGATATCAAATAAAGCATTTATTGTATGGTAGATAAGTGTTGCTTTTGTTTTGCCATACCATACTTATAATCATCTATTCCTTTACTACATATTGAAATCACTGATTTTTTTGCATTTTCGAAGTTCGCACAATTTGTGTTAAGAACAGCGCCATCAGTTTAGAAAATAATTGAACATTGGTAGGTTAAATATGTGAAGTGAAAGGTAGTACTGGCTTCTAACTGAATTCTCTCCTGTTTCAGAACTTCAGGGAACATTTTAAAGGCTCAGCTTCCAGATTTTAGGCATTCCTTAAATTTTGTGACCTTTTGACCTCTGTTGCCCTATATATGGATGTAATCTGCATAATGATGATTTCTAACCTTAGAGTACATCAAGACAAACATTTTGATGGGTCATACATCTTTGTATGACATTCCAGTAAAACGTTATGTCAATTTAGATTTCCCCAAAACCAGCCGCTGTAAAATTTTGAGCCGCGCCCACAAATAACACCCCAGCAGTGGTACTGAGTCCCTACTTTTTCAGTGGCAACATGAAAAATATGAAAATATAGATCAAATGCTACAACTTAAATGCACTTTCATCAATTTTAGGGGGGGTGCAAGGTGAGCCTACTCTGCCCATGGACTAAACCTGACTGTCTCAAATTGCTGTCTTCACTGTTTGTCAACATGGCACCCGAAGTGCAACTTGTTGCAGTAGCCTGTTTGCTCTTTTTATTTTCTCACCTTTCTGCATAAATGCAAAGAAATAGAAGAAGTCGCAGATTTCTTCGACGCATCAGAATCATGTCAGAGAATGTTGTGGTATTAATAACTAATTTAATTAATGCATAATTAATAATAATAATAAACAGTATTAATTGGTAATTAATTAATGTTAATGATACTAATAATAATTAATAATAGTAATAATTAATCTTGTTAATTGATTGATCATTAATTGATTGATTAGTAATTAATTAATTAGCAATTAAAATAAATAAACGCTTGAAATATATCAGTCTGTGTGGAATGAATGTATACATTATACAAGTTTCACTTTTTGAATGGAATTACTGAAATAAATCAAGTTTTTCATGATTTTCTAATTATATGACCAGCACCTGCATGTATGTTCTGGGCTGCATCTAGTTCTGTTAACCTTTTATTTCTTTTTCAAATTCTCCCATTTTTTGCATCCAGCCCTATTTCCTTTAGAAATTTCCTTGACAAATAATATCAGTCTATTAGGACGTCAGGTTATGTGTTACACATATACATGTGTGTGTATATATTTTCCAACTTCTCCTCATTTTCTGCCTGAAAGCGTATTTGGAGACGAATGTGTTCAGGGCTCCCTGTTTGTTTACTAAATACACGCGTTACAGACCTTGAAATCCAACAGCAGGGGTCGCTATTATCCAAAGATTTATGAACATACAAATTAACGTGCTGATCCTTTATCATGATTTTCTCCATTGTGAGATATAAAAGTGTTTTATCATAGTGTTCGTGTGTATATGCATTATAACGCCTCAGCGCACGAGCGAAGTTACGATATTCTTCAGAACAACGATATACACAACATGCATCCAGCAGCATACACGTTGCTGTCATAGACAAGTGTCTGTAAAGTTTTTTGGAAAGCTATAACTTTCTAAACAGTGTAATTTGTAATGAAAGCTGTTTCATTTGTGCAGCTCTTTCGGCGCCATGTATGTTTCTGTGGAGACAGCGGTAAGCTCCTCCTAAGCCCTTCGCCTTCCCCTCTGCCTCGCTCCAAAAAGAGAATTGAGACGCCCCTGTCTCTCATGCCCGCGCAAAACGGAGGGGAAGGGCCAAGGGGTAGAACTGAGATTCAGCCCAAATGTTCAAAAATTACTCCGTCAAAGCTGCAACACGTAGGTGGCCAATGGTAGTTTTTTACAATGTCCTTGACATGGCTGCAATCAACTTTTATATTGAAAATGCCACAATGAAAATATTCCACAAAGAAACTTTATCCTGCAGCTCACAAACGAACTGCGCTCCAGTTCCATGCACACCAAAACGCAGCCGCTGCCCCGTGAGCCAGCACCTGTGGAACACCTGATTGATTGCGCAAACGTTGCTCCAAAAACTGCTCCAAAGATGTTTACTGTCTGTGCAAGAAGGTGGTGTGGGGGAAATGTACAGCGTCCACAGCTGTGACATGTAAAAACTGTATATAGATTTCTTGTTCCAATCCTAATACATCAATTTTGTAAATTGTTTTTCATCATTTATCATTTCCATATTGTATTATTATTATTATTATTATTATTATTACTGCTAAGTTCTTATTAGTTCTTGTTATTGTACAGTTTGAAAATGTATGATTAAAAAATGTATTTAATTATTTATTATTTAATGAGGTTTTTAATTATTTTTTTCATTCCCATATTTTCATTATCATTATCAATCAATCAATCAATTTTTTTTTTATATAGCGCCAAATCACAACAAACAGTTGCCCCAAGGCGCTTTATATTGTAAGGCAAGGCCATACAATAATTATGTAAAACCCCAACGGTCAAAACGACCCCCTGTGAGCAAGCACTTGGCTACAGTGGGAAGGAAAAACTCCCTTTTAACAGGAAGAAACCTCCAGCAGAACCAGGCTCAGGGAGGGGCAGTCTTCTGCTGGGACTGGTTGGGGCTGAGGGAGAGAACCAGGAAAAAGACATGCTGTGGAGGGGAGCAGAGATCAATCACTAATGATTAAATGCAGAGTGGTGCATACAGAGCAAAAAGAGAAAGAAACAGTGCATCATGGGAACCCCCCAGCAGTCTACGTCTATAGCAGCATAACTAAGGGATGGTTCAGGGTCACCTGATCCAGCCCTAACTATAAGCTTTAGCAAAAAGGAAAGTTTTAAGCCTAATCTTAAAAGTAGAGAGGGTGTCTGTCTCCCTGATCTGAATTGGGAGCTGGTTCCAGAGGAGAGGAGCCTGAAAGCTGAAGGCTCTGCCTCCCATTCTACTCTTACAAACCCTAGGAACTACAAGTAAGCCTGCAGTCTGAGAGCGAAGCGCTCTATTGGGGTGATATGGTACTACGAGGTCCCTAAGATAAGATGGGACCTGATTATTCAAAACCTTATAAGTAAGAAGAAGAATTTTAAATTCTATTCTAGAATTAACAGGAAGCCAATGAAGAGAGGCCAATATGGGTGAGATATGCTCTCTCCTTCTAGTCCCCGTCAGTACTCTAGCTGCAGCATTTTGAATTAACTGAAGGCTTTTTAGGGAACTTTTAGGACAACCTGATAATAATGAATTACAATAGTCCAGCCTAGAGGAAATAAATGCATGAATTAGTTTTTCAGCATCACTCTGAGACAAGACCTTTCTAATTTTAGAGATATTGCGTAAATGCAAAAAAGCAGTCCTACATATTTGTTTAATATGCGCTTTGAATGACATATCCTGATCAAAAATGACTCCAAGATTTCTCACAGTATTACTAGAGGTCAGGGTAATGCCATCCAGAGTAAGGATCTGGTTAGACACCATGTTTCTAAGATTTGTGGGGCCAAGTACAATAACTTCAGTTTTATCTGAGTTTAAAAGCAGGAAATTAGAGGTCATCCATGTCTTATGTCTGTAAGACAATCCTGCAGTTTAGCTAATTGGTGTGTGTCCTCTGGCTTCATGGATAGATAAAGCTGGGTATCATGTGCATTACGTTACAAGATCTTGTTATTGTACAGTTTTAAATGTTTGAATGAAAATACATTCAATTAATTAATAGTAATAGTTTATTTGTTTATTGATTAAATATTTGCAAACATTAATAATTATTATTTTTGTTTTTTTTGGGGTGTTTTGTTATAAAAAGAACTCTTACAAATGAATGATCCTTCAAGTAAACCTTTATTTCAAATGTATCTGCAAGTCTGTCTTTTTTAAATACTATTGCTAAATACTCATAAAACATAGTGAGTTTTTGACCAAATAATATTATTATATCTTTTTCCAAATCATCATTTTATAGCATGCATGAATATCTTTAGCGTTCTGGCCAATGGAATGCGATGACACCATTACCACCCACGCATTCCATCCGCCAGAATGCTCCCCGTCAAATTGACGGTCTTGGCAGTTCTAGTAGTCTTAGAGTTCTGAGAGTCCTAGTGTTAAGAAGCTGTCCCTGTTATTCACTCTCATCATGCCTGTCTCTTCCTATCTTGTTCTCTCATTCTGCAGACCTATAAAGTCACATGTTGAACAAAATGCTCTTTGTGTTAATTTCTTACTATTTCCAACATTAAGAATATGAGACTGTTGAAATACCAGAAATAGCACCGTAAAGTACCCTTTCAAATTTAAGTGTGTGGCAATAATTTATTGTTTCACCTACAGTAGCCTAGCCTACCCACTTCACTGTGTGTCTTTTCTGTATTCATGTTTGCAGGTTAAACATGCTCTTATAACCAATTATAAGGTTTTTTCATGGTGGCAAAGTAGAAATAAAGTCTTCCAAAGCTGACAGTATCAAACAGGCTCAAAGTTAACTATCACAGGTAAACTATTGCAGCCTGCCCCGGCCTTCTCAGACCAAACAGCTAATTGTGTCAACATCTAGCAGATAATCTGTTAGAATCAGCAACTGTTATTCTTTAAAGTCCAGCCGTAGTTTTGAGTGATATATAATTTTCAACTGCAGTGGATCAGCTGACTGGTAGAGAGATTTCACTCTCTTTCGAAGTTCATTAAATGGACATGGAGATTGTCCTCACCACATAGACTGCACTGAGCTGGCAGAATGTCATCAAACTGGTGCAGGACTTCCTGAGACACTTGGAATCCACACTCTGTTCCACCATACCTTTAGGGGACCTTCACCCATAACATGATTGAAGCCGACTGCCCCACAAAGGAGGAATCGTATGCCACTCATGAAAAAATCGGAGCCGCCTTGAATGCCTCGTACGGCAGTTGCCACATCCATTCGGGCACAGCACATGTTCTCTACATTCGCACACTGCTTGCAGCGGAAACCCATTTGAATGGAGGGCAAGATGAGGTCGCACTGCCATCTGATCATGTTTGCACCATTCGCACAGCGTGTTGAACGCAGGTCGGACATATCATGCCACAGAGGAGCTGCAAGAAATCATTGGCCATGTTGAACCGTGGCCGAATGGCATGATCGAGGCAGCTTTCACACCAGCGGCTGAATGTCTGTGAATCCCAGACGAATGACCATTCGAACCACTTGCGGCCAGAGTCGCCCAAAGTCCAGGTGCCACCCACGAACATCCAACACCACTCGCAGGCATATAGAAAAGGCGGGGCTATTCGCACAGCTGGCACGAGAGTAGAGTGGAGGGGCCTCCTGTACCAAAACATACATGGATTTCCTACTAAAACTTGCCGTACACCAAAACCCAGAAACTGGCACAAAAAAATTCAGACGTATCAACATGTGCGTAGTCATGGATCCAAGCACGTTCAGTTTGTACATCCCATTGAAACGTGGAATTTAGCACAGGTGCACACACACCAAACTCCTCCCTGGCTGTGCCTCCATCTCAATATACAAATTTATTCAAATTGTTTGGCTGTGTCACGCTGTCATCACCATAAGTGTTGTGTGTTTGATGACATCCGCCATTGTCTCTGTGTTGTTGTGTGTAAAAATTAAAGAACTTTTAAGCATGGTTTGTACATGAGGCCCCAGGTGACATTTGAGCTGGCTGTGTGAATGACCCCACATTTTCTAAGTGCCCCGCGAGTGTGCCATTACCAAGCAACACAAATGGCATGCAAGTGTGTGCCCACCCCCCACCCCCTGCAACACCATGATCCAACACTGTCAGGTGCGGCTGAGGTGGCTGGAGTGTGATCGCTGTCCAGCGCAGTGCACATCTGGATGGCTGTAATGTCCAGCTGGAACAGCTGACCACTGTGTACTCACAATTCAGCTGGAGAACATATGTCGTGCCATGAACAACTTTCCAAGCAATGCACATGTGTAGGCGGGCTCTCATGCTCTCATGACATGCTGATAATTATGTACAGACAAGATCACATGGGGACTGGTCAGCCATAGCCAAGTATGCACGATGCGGTGTGAACTATGTTATCAGCCGGCCACCCAGGCTAATGAACCTTCTACCATGTATATTATAGTCCACAAGACAGACAGAAAGAGTGGGAAATAAATATAAACATATATACAATAAGGGGAAAGGCGTGACAGTTGAACAACTGAAGTCATACATCAAGCAAGAATGGGAAAGAATTCCACCTACAAAGCTCAGTTCCCAAACGCTTATTGAGTGTTGTTAGAAGGAAAGGTGATGTAACACAGTGGTAAACATACCACTGTCCCAGCGTTTTTGAAACGTGTTGCAGGCATCCATTTCAAAATGAGCAAATATTTGCACAAAAACAATAACGTTTATCCCATTAAATATCTTGTCTTTGTGGTGTATTCAATTGAATATATGTTGAAGAGGATTTGCAAATCATTGTATTCTGTTTTTATTTACATTTTACACAACGTCCCACCTTCATTGGAATTGGGCTTCTAGTAACGCATAGATATAAAAATAAATAAATGAATTAAACCTGCACTGACTGCATTCCACAATATGGACAATAAATACATTGTCTGGAGTAGAAACACAAACAGAACACCTGTGATATCAAAATACCAAATTAAATCCTACACACAACATATTTAGTACACTTCACGGCATGTCTTTTTCCTGGTTCTTTCCCTCAGCCCCAACCAGTCTCAGCAGAAGACTGCCCCTCCCTGAGCCTGGTTCTGCTGGAGGTTTCTTCCTGTTAAAAGGGAGTTTTTCCTTCCCACTGTGGCCAAGTGCTTGCTCATAGGGGGTCGTTTTGACCGTTGGGGTTTTTCATAATTATTGTATGGCCTTGCCTTACAATATAAAGCGCCTTGGGGCAACTGTTTGTTGTGATTTGGCGCTATATAAGAAAAAAGTTGATTGATTGATTGATTGACTTACACATAATTAGAAGAGCATTTAAGTAATCCATTTTGTGATTACTTAATGACTCAAATGACAAATATGTCAGATTTGATTTAATTTTCAGGTCAATAAACTAGTGATATTGTGACACACAGTACTTAAAAAGCTCTGCTAACACATAGCAAAGACTACCCAATGTTTGCTTTTTTTAAACAAAAATTATAGTTAGCTATGTATGTATTTAATATATCTACAGTATTCTAAGGATAATACAATTAACACACAATTTGTCTGCATCTTCTTCTCCTCATAACACTGAAGAATCATCCGTTTCATTTAATCTACTGTTTAACTTCCGCTGCTGGTCCGTCGCATGATTGTCTTCTTCTTCTGTCAAGTTGACTGGCGGTTTGCAAACTGACACAGGGCACTACTGCCACCAATTTTTTTTTTCAACTTCCTTGTTTTGCGTGCTTTTGCACTTGTTTTTTTTTTTCTGTTTGCAGTGTTATTTCTGTTTGCAGCATTTTTTTCTGTTTGCAGTGTTTTTTGTGTTTGCATATATACGAGGTCTATTAGAAAAGTATCCGACCTTATTATTTTTTTCAAAAACCATATGGATTTGAATCACGTGTGATTACATCAGACATGCTTGAACCCTCGTGGGCATGCAAGAGTTTTTTCACGCCTGTCGGTTACGTCATTCGCCTGTGGGCAGTCTTTGAGTGAGGAGTCGTCCACCCGCTCGTCGATTTTTTTCATTGTTTAGGAATGGCTCAGAGACTGTTGCTTTGTTTGATAAAATTTTTTTCAAAACTGTAAGGCACAACTGAGTGGACACCATTCAATAAATTCAGCTGGTTTTCGGTAAAAATTTTAACGGCTGATGAGAGATTTTGGTCTGGTAGTGTCGCTTTAAGGACGGTCCACGGCGCCTGACGGCGATCTGCGCTTCGAGGCGGCAGCGTCTCGCCGTTTCAAGTTGAAAACTTCCACATTTCAGGCTCTGTTGACGCAGTAAGTCGTCAGAGACAGAGAACTTTCAGAAGAAGTCGGCATGAGGAGTTTATTCGGACATTCCATTGTTAATGGTCATTTTGTAATGAAAGAACGTGCGGGCAGAGTCGCATGTCGGGCTGGACCCGACCGCGGGGGGTCGCGGCAGGAAAAACACCTCCGTTGGAAATCTTAACGGGCAAGTTGGAACATGCCCAAGCTGTTAAACAATTTCTCAGTTACTCACTTGTTGAAAGCCATTAAAGCCGCCTGAATTCTACAAATGGTTTTCAACACGGAGGTGTGTTTCCTGTCGCGGCGCACACAGATTTGCCGAGTCGTCACGGAAACGACTCGGCGAATTTGCGCATACGTCTTTCATTAAAAAAATGTCCTTAAACAGTGGAATGTCCGCATAAATTCCTCATGCCGGCCTCTTCTGAATCTTCTCTGTTCTCTCACGATGTCCTGGGTGAATTAAGCCTTAAATTAGGATGTTTTCAGCTCGAAACAGGCCGACGACAGCGCCTGGAAGCGCTGCAGGACGTCCCGCTCCGTGGGAAGTCCTTACACCGACAGAAACACCCCATAATCTCTCATCAGCCGTTAAACTTTTCACAGAAAACCAGCTTAATTTCTCGAATAGTGTCCACTCGGATATTCCTCACAGGTCCAGAAAAAATTTTGATAAAGCAACGCGCGCCAGTCTCGAGCAGCGTGTGAAACAAAGGAATTCAGCCGAGAGGGCGGGACCACATCTCACTCAAGGCCTGCCCACAGGGAAATGACGTCACCGACACGCGTGAAAAAACTCACGCATGCGCACGAGGGTTCAAGCATGATTGGTGTAATCGCAT
>NW_022986349.1:57571-83295 GCF_902500255.1 Thalassophryne amazonica | reverse complement strand
AAAACAGTTTACAATAAAGAACAAAAACAATTATTTCAAATGACATTGCTTTATCAAAGTGCTGAGTTGCCATAAAACAACATTGAAACATATAAATGTTATAAAATATATGGTGAAAAAAGAGGTATTTTTGTTGCTGCAAATGAGCAATTAGCATAACCACTTAACCATAAAACCTAAATCAAAAACTGTAGCCTGACTCATTATATGTGCAACATTCTCTGTATAACTTGTAAACTATGTGGTCATTTCACAATGATACATGTGACTCATGTCTCTCTCTCTAAAATTGTATTGTAGCATTATTAGTTATTATTACTATTATTATTGTTGCTATTATTATTAATATATAAATAAAAATAAATTAAAAAAACATAATTTATAATACATTTGACTCTTTTATGACAACAAACGCTGAGCCATTAATTATTATACAGAAAACAAATGGACAAACATGCTGAAATGCCAGCAGCTTAATGCTAACTTTAACATTGAAAACGCCACAGACATGCTTATGCGTTAGCATCGGCGTTAGCATAAAATACATCTATCAACTGTTTCAGAAGACCATAACAGGTCAGTTTAACATAAAAAAGGTAAATATTCCTCACAGACATATGCTCTTTAGGGTTTAGGGTGGAGAAAAATTAAGATAAAGCGAAATAAAACAAATGAAATCAACGAAGCAGCAGCTCGAAGCACTCCATTGGTTCAAGATTCGAAGCAAAGCTCGGTTGATTATACGGAAGAAACAAAACATTTGAGGTAAAACAAAGTTATTTAGCAACTAATCAATGACTAAATTAGTTGACAACTATTTTAATAATGGATTTTAATCGCTTAACTCGATTATTTGTTTCAGCTCTAATATATATTATTTTGCTCATAATTAGCTTTGCATGCTAACAATGCTAAAAGTTATCACATTGAATAGAATGCTTGGTGTTCATTATTTTGGAAAGTAACAGATGTTTAGAAGTATGTGCACGGTGCCAGATCCAACGAACTAGGTACTGTATGGATTGAATAAAGGTGATTTTTAGGCCCCGGTGTGATATTTTTGCTATAATGTGCTTAAGGGATTTATTGTGATGCCAAATGAATGAAAAAGTGTATGCTTATGTTTTGATGGGTGTTTAATTGATTGATGATTTTGAAATGGTATAATATTATATGGTTTGATTAAGGATTGTAATATGTGCTTATGATGAATTGCACTGACCATGTGTAACTGCTGACATGTGTTGTTGACTTCCTATAGGTAAGCCTGGCATTGACCACTTTGAATAAAGTCATTATTTGATGCCGACATGATGCTTATGCTATAATATGTTTAAAGATCTTATGCTTTGTTAAACTACACATAATCCTTTGGAAATGTTTTGGATGATTTATCATGTAATTGGAATAATGTTTAATTATTATTAATTGTTCAAATGTGTTATTGCTGTTGAATGAACTGTGAGTGACCTTTTTCTGCTGACTCCCTGTGGAAATATTTGACTCTCCTGACATAGGAACTGAAACTTTCGTCTGTGCTGATATTAGAACTGTGGTTTCTCGCTGTCTGTACAATGGCGCACTAAAATTGAAGACACTTCCATATATGGACTGTTGAACAGGTTTAAACTGGTTTTAGGATCAGATGTCCAGCCAGACATCTGACTCAGCAATCTGTTTGCCCCAGACATCCCCCCCGTGCCAATTAACACCCTGCATCAGTCCGCCATGTGAAGAGGTACGCCTCACTGCACTAGCACAGTAGAAGGGTGGCTGGTGGATCTCACATTGGACCATGTGAGCAATAAGTCCATAAATTCAGCAGCTGTGTAATTTTATCGTGTGTTGTCCGTTATATTTTCCGTGTGTCCTCCGTCTTGGTATTTCAATTGACAATTTCTGAACCAACGTCAATGATGGACCTCTGGTCCTCATTTAAAACATTCTATCTTAAATCAGTGGAGCAGAAAAACCAAAAAGGGGAGGAGAAAATCCTGACGTCAATTTTGACAGAAATGCAGGAAGGTGAAAATCCTAAATGGCCTGATGTGGGTGCTATTATCACCAGACAGAAATTACTTGCTGTTCTAGAAGATCAGTACAGGATAGTTTTAGTTGATAAAGCAGAGGCGCTTAAAGCTCGAGAACAGGACAAAAGCCTGATTAAAGCCCAAACTGTGAAGGCATTAAAAGATGCTGAGAAAAGATATATCCATTACCATCGTGCTGTGATTCAGATGCGTGCATGTCAAAACTGGGAGGAAGCAGTGCAGGAGAGGAAAAACTCAAAAAAAAGATGCAGATCAAAGTAAAGATCAAAGTGTAACAACTGATGCTGAACAACCTAATGATGAAATTAAGTCACCAATTAAAGGAGAAATCATCCCTCTGGTGGAGGGGAAAGGCATGTACCCCTCCCTAGAGGAATGTGAACAGCCACCACCTTACAATAATGCGGTTGTCCAAAATCCACCACGGGTGCCACCTGGTCACTTCCAGGCTCCATTAGTAATGATTAGAACAGGCATGATGGATTGTGTGGAAATACTGAGTGCACCAGTTGTGACACAGCAGCCAGTGGCTGTGAGTCAGCCCCCGGGTTCAAATCAGGCTCCACCAACTGCCCACGGACAGGCCCCAAATGCAGCCTTTGAGCCTGGGTAGAGGGAGCAGCATGATTTATTGCACATTTTGATCGATACAAACCTGAACTGCCTGTTGTCAAGCCAAAGCAGAGGTCTCCACCCAAGCCATCATGCAAAGAGCGTGAAGGAGAAGATATACAGTAAGTGATGAGGAGGAACTGAAAGATGTAGGGTGGGACTTTCATGCATTTAAGGATGACCTTAATGACCCAGATATGCTCAGACAGTTGAGACTTGTACAGCAAACAAATGTTGAGAGACGTCTAGAAAGACAAAGACAACAGATTATGAACAGGGCTCAGCACAGCGCTGACCAATGGCGCAGACGCAGGGACACCCATATGTACGAGGTCTGTTAGAAAACTATCCGACCTTTTTATTTTTTGCAAAAACTATATGGATTTGAATCACGTGTGATTGCATTAGCCAAGCTTGAACCTTCGTGTGCATGCATGAGTTTTTTCACGCCTGTCGGTTGCGTCATTCGCCTGTGAGCAGGCTTTGTGTGAGCAGTGGTCCACCCCCCTCATCGGATTTTTATTGCGAGTAAAATGTCTGAACGATTTGGAGCTTTGCTGCATCAAATTTTTCCAGAAACTGTGAGAGACAGCCAGGTGGACACCATTCGGAAAATTCAGATGGCTTTCAGGGATGATTTTATGGGGATCACACAGATTAAGGAGTGTTACAGCCGGTTTAAAGACCGCCCACAGCGGCTGAGAGTGCGCCGCACTCCGAGCGGCGATCGACAGGCTGAAACGACCAGATCATTTCCAAAGTGAAGGCTGTGTTGATCCGGGACATCGTGTGACTACCACAGAAATGGCAGAAGACGTGGACATCAGCACTTTTTCGGCACATTCCACTGTTACAGGAGTTTTTGTCATGGAAAGAGGAGCGGAGGAATGCGCCACAGAGCCGCTAATGGCCGGGACAAAGGCACCTCCGTGTTGGTCTCACAGGACGGCTTTCAGATGGCTTTCAGACGGCTTTCGGTGGCTTTTCAGTCGTGTGACTATCCGAGAAATTATGGATGAGCTGGACATGCCAGAACATGTCCTGTGAGTGAAGTGAAAAGGTACTGTGCACCCTCAGCAGAGGCAAAGAACCAGAAGAACAAGAAAAAAGAGTTGCAGAGAGACATTTTTAAGCAGTCTGATGTTACATGATGAATGTCAGTTACAGAATTTATTCACAAATGAGAACAAGCTCATTTGTAAGAGTGCTACATGCTAACTAGCTAAGCTAACTTGGAGTAGCAATGTAGTAACTGGACGCTAGCCAGAAAATAAATGAACAATTACATTGCGTTTCTCTGTACACCATCCAGTATTGTCTTAAAATGTACTGCAGATCATACCAACATGTTTAATCAACTGTTTATGCATTTATAGGGCAGAATTGTATGAAATTATGTTCTAAATATAAATTCTGTATAGTTCCATTGCTCATGAATGGAACTGAATGAGAGTGAATTATTTTTAAATACTTGTAATTGCAGTTGGAGCTGCAATTGGATTCTTCAACATGGGACTGAACCAAAGCAATCTTAAGTTTCTCCTTATCCCCTTTTTGAATTTACAGTCTTTACACACTCGATGGGCGTCCCATTAAAGTTCCAATGGGGATCAAGAACGGAGCGAGTTATGTTGCCGTTGGAAAGCGAAAGTTTAAACCTGCTGCATACGGTCAACAAAGTCAACCATTCGTCAAGAACAGCACGAATGAATGGTAAAGGCAAAAAAAAAAAAAAAAAAAGATGAAGAAAACCCTCGTTTTTTGCATTCACGTGATTCTCATGTGAAACACTTTTTTAATTCTGACATTGTTTTTACTCCCTACAGTAAAGTCAGTGCATCTGCTGTTCCAACAATGAAACCTCCAATGGAAGTGGTGAGTTCACTTTGTTTTGATTTCATCCTGTTTAACATTTTCTCCAGTAAATTTCCTCCAGGAAAGTGTTTTAGCACCTCATTAGTATCACAGCTAAAAATGTTGATCAAGATCAGGCTCTGAATTCGGTATAATATATATATATATATATATATATATATATATATATATATATATATATATATATATATATATATATATATATATATATATATATTATTTATTTATTTATTTATTTATTTATTTATTTTTTTATATTTTTTTTTTTGCACACACAATAAGGTTTCTTTTGTTTTTTTCTTTGTTTTTTTCATCATGGGTGATATTTGTGAAGGGTGTAATATTCCAGCCCAGTCTCACGGTTTTTGTTTCGTCCTCCCGTCACGAAATGATTAAAAACTTTTGTGACAGGGGTTTTTTTTAACTCACTATTAATAACCCTACTCCTACCCCCAACCCTAACACAGAGAAAAAGTGCACAACAGCACATTTCCAGTTCGACTGAACAGTTTTAAACCTACTTTAAAATGGGCTGCAGATGACAGGTCTCATTGTGGACCTGCAGTCTTTGTTCATTCAGAAATTTGTATGCAAGGACTGTCGAAAAGCCCGATTAAGGTGCACTGTGGACACATGGCTGTAGTGGAGGCAACAGGTGTTAATGCAACTGCCACAATAGTCACTACACCTCCTGTGTAATACGCATGTTATATGCATGCTGATTTGTATCCTCTCCAGAAAACCTCTTGCTTCTGAAGACATCATCTCAAGATTAAGCATTTGGTGCACGTGTGTGCAATGGTTACAGGCGCAATTCTGTTTGGCTGATATTATGTTATGCCCACAACATACCCATGACTATTTAGGCAACTTAATCCAGCTGCTTCGTGCCCAGCACCTTGTTTTCACCAATACAAAACTACTGAACAGTGGAAGATGAGAGATCGTGTTTACTTTTTCTGCAGGACGACAAGATCAAGGAGAAGAAGGATGACATTTGGATACATCCCCCAAGTTCCCAAGTGTCCTCCCCCCATCAATCAGATGTGGAGACGTCTTCACCTGCATTGTCATACAAAGATGTAAGTGCACTCACTATGCGTTTCATGCTCTGTATTTTCTGTCGCATAAGTTGCAACAGTTTGAGCTCAGACCAGAAAGAAACACTGCAAATATGCAGCACATACAGATACATGGACTGTTCATCATGTAGAAATAGTTTGAGTGAATGTAGCTGTACATGCAGAAAGAGAACACATGACTAAGACAGAAGTGAGTTTTTTAGCAGAGATGCACAACAGCATGTACTCAGATTTGATGCCATTTCTTCTGGTTATGTTCTGATGCTGCTAATTTTACAACCAACACTGAAGTCAAAGAAGAATGAGTGAGGAATCAGAGGAGACGTGCACCTAATTGTTCTTTTTGTTTCTCTGGCTAGGTTGCTGAATCTGGTTGTCAAGAAGAACCTGACATCCAAGAATCAGAGCAAATCAAGAAGAACACTGTTAAACAGCAGAAGATCTGCCCACCAACACGTAAGTAGAGTTCTGCAGAAGAAACCTGCTAGATTTTGGATGCAGTGGTGACATCACGTGTAGTGCTGCATATGTGTGCACAGACATGATGGGTGTAATAGATGCCAGACTTGGTCCTAGTGTGCACTGGAAACACCCCTCCTTTCTCTTGTGACCTCTTTTTAAACATGGCTCCTGTATTCTTCACCATCTTATTCATTTGACCTTTGACTTTTTTCCTCCTCGTCTCCTCTTTACCCATTTCACTGTTTCTCTTTCTGCCTCCTCAGGTAAGGATGAGATCGTCATAGAGCAGCTGGAGCAATGCTCCAAGGTTTATGACTTTTACGGTGACCCAGAAACGTACTTCCTCGATTGTCAGATGAAGGAGATGATGCTGAATCAACTGTCTTCCTACATCACAGACAAAAGGACCATCATCTCAGAGTGTCTATACCCAGAGATTGTGAGCATGGTCAGTACAGCCGAGGATTACAAATTTACTGGTTGTTCGATGGAGCTTCTGCTCCTCTGCAGATTGTATTCTAAGACTGAGGATCACCTCAAAATCAATTAGAAATCAAACATGACTGTTGTTGTATATTTTTGTCAGTGGAATATTTAAAAATAACTTTGACCTTTTTTTCTCACAGTGTGCTGCACACATGTTCAGGGCGTTGAGTCCATCCTCTAATCCTCCTGCTGCAGAGTTTCTTTCACAAAGTGAAGAACCCAAGCTGAATCCTGCATGGCCACAAATCCAGGTTGGTCACTATAATACAAATTTTAATACTTTCATTTTCTGCAATATATCCATAAAGGTACTACTGAGCAATTGATATGATAAGATCTTTAAAATAGGTCAAATTCAAATGAGGGGGGCCTCGATCCTTCACTGGATTATGCTGTCAAAATTCAAGTTTTTCAGTTTAGAATGTAAATATACACTGACTGGCCACTTCATAAGGTACACCTTATAAGTATCGGGTTGGACTCATTTTACCTTCAGAACAGTTTAAATACTTTGTGCCACACATTCAACATATGTACTGTATAGGGGTGGAACTATACATTTGCTTCACAATTTGAAACATAACATGATACATAATGACATCATTGTTCTCACTAATTAGAAAGTAATCTGTGGTGAATGTTTGAACTTTAAAGGAACAAATTACTCTGAAGTACAAATTCTAATCCTTGATGTTGTGTTTCATATTTGTATATTATTTTATATGAACATCAGGCACACTGACACGAGTGTTTTTGATTTCAATCCCAGAATTCATTCCTTTATCTTTGTGTGTTTCTCTTACAGCTGGTTTATGAGTTTTTCCAGACGTTTCTAGAAGCTCCAAGCGTTCAGGTGGAGATTGCAGAAAAATACATTGGCAAGGAATTTGTCACGCAGGTAAGAACAGCATATTGTCACATCTTTGGAATATATTTGCATGAAAAATATGCAAGGTTGCATGCCAGTGCACAGATCAAATTTGTGCAAGTGTCAATGTGCCTTTACAAGTTTGTTCCAAAGCAACAAAGAATGACTGGTTTTCCATAATATGTTTCATATAATGAGTAACTTTTCTTGCATTGCAGCTCTTACAGCAGTTTGTTAGTGAAGATCCCAGAGAGAGGGAGTGGCTCCAAGTGACAGTCAAGAGCATCTACAGTATCTTCCCTGGACTGCAAGGATTCATTCTCTGTGGGTTCTGTGATATTTGCTACAGGTCAGTGTTGTTCCTCTGCTGCAGTGCTCGTTTTTCAAACAGGCTGAAATGACACCATGGATGATTTGTCTTATTGATGGATGCTCACTCCAATCATAATGAAGTGCTTTGAAAGGACACTCTTAACTTAAAATGTCTGAATGTTTTTGTTTCCAAAGGTTTGTGGACGAGAAGTGGCAGCCCACTGGTATCGCCAAACTCCTGGAAGTCATGGAAGAGTATGGAGTGTTATTTTCAGAAACAAAAATGAAATATGTTAATGATTTTTTAAATGTAATTATTATATCAGATTCAGTGATTCTCTGTAATTTTGCTGTTACATCTATTTATCCTTTGATCAAAACACAGAGGAACAAATGAAGCTCACAGCTGATGGCTGTAATTGCTTCCCAGCCATTTATTCAAGCTAAACATGTTTTTTTTTAATCAGACACACTGACTTTTTTTTATTTATTTATTTATTTTGTATCCCACAGGATCATAAAGGACGTTGCGCCTCCACTGATTGAAGAAGACCTGGTTTTCTTCTGGAGAGTTTTGGTGCCCCTCCACAAACCAAACACACTCCATCTGTACCATGAACAGGTAATATGTTCAGAAACTGTCCACCATCTCTCTGCTCCCCTGAAGCTTTACCTTCATGTTTGCATGTAAATTCAAATGGTTTGACACTCAGTGTTCCTCTTTCTGCACTTTGCAGCTGGTCAGGTGTATTTTTTGATGAAGGAAGCAACTCTAACTGGGCCGGTATGTCAAATAATTTACAGCAGAATAGATTATGTTCTTAAGGATGCACCAGTCAGATTTCATTTAGAGAATGTCTTCTGTTTTCTACACATTGAAAAAGATGCTCATGAATTAACATGGTTGTCTTACTTTTCCGTCCCAACAGCTGGTGCTCTATCTGTTGAAGCACTGGCCGAAGACCTGCACATGTAAAGAGCTGCTGTTCATCAAAGAGCTGGAGGAAATTCTCGAGTGCATCTATGTCTCTGAATGCAAGTTGGTTCAGGAGCCTCTCTTCAAGCAGCTGGCTCGATGCCTCTCTGGCTCAAATCATGTGGTAACTGAGGACAGATCATCAACTTTGCCTTTGGAACTTATGACTGTTCCCTATCAGGGAGCTCTTTCAGTTTTAGTGTCAGTGTGTGTGTGTTGTCTTGACTGAGACATCTGTTCTGTTTAGGTGGCAAAGGCAGCGCTGCAGTTCTGCATAAAGAGGCATATCACACATTTTATCAGTGACAATGCAGAGGAGATCCTGCCCATTGTGCTGCCTGCCCTGTACCAGTGTTCAAACAGCCAGCTATATGAGTAAGATACTGGACTGAAGCCGTGCAAATATCCTGACATTTAATTTTCTCATATTTACTCAAATTATTTTGATTTTTTAATGGATTCAAACAGTTCTACTCTATGCATTTCTTTACTCCTGTTTGATGCTGAGGTCAACTGACAGTCACCTGTCTGTTATGGACTGAGTTTTATTTGTGTGGGTTCACAGGTCTGTCAAGCACATCCTGACTGATTATCTGCCACAGGTGCTCATGATGAATCCTGAGCTCTTTGCACACTGCATAGAGCAGATCCTGACTACAAGACGGAAGTATGTGTTCAATATCTGTAATTACATCATGCAATTTAGTTAAGTTTTAGGCAGCAGCTCAGTTTTTGTTGCGGTGGTGCAGAACAAAACAGTGACGTCACATTTGACACCTTTTTTCAACAGAGAGCAGCTGAGGTCCAAAGCAAGTGAAAAGATGTGGATGAAGATCGAGGCACTCGCTAAGTCCAAAACACAGGTGAGCAGTGTGTAAAATTACATAAATATATCTGAATGTAATATCATGTGTGCTGCGTGCATGTTTTTAACCGTGTATTCATAATGTTGCCTCTATGTTGAAAGGATGGAGGATGAAGACCATCCCCGAGGCTGTGATTCATCACATCCAGCACACAGAGCACAAAATAAAAGCAAAATAAATTAAATTTTGCACACCAAATTATTGTTTTTCATTATTTTGAAGATGTCTGTTCTACAATCATTCTGCCCCAGAAAAAGAACAATTCAAATAAATTCCTGACAGCCCAATATTGTCATGACATTCATGCATGTTCCTCAAATTCGGGTCCTTTACCAGAGTCCTGGGAGTTTGAGGGTTTGGCGCAGTATCTTAGCTGTTTCTACAACTGCACTCTTCTGGACAGACACCTCTGATGTTGTACCTGAAATCTGTTGGAGCCACTCTTCCATTTTGGGGGTTACAGCTGCGAGTGTTCCTACGAGGTCTGTCCATAAAGTATCGTACCTTTTTATTTTTTTCAAAAACTATATGGATTTCATTCATATGTTTTTACGTCAGACATGCTTGAACCCTCGTGCGCATGCGTGAGTTTTTCCACTCCTGTCGGTGACGTCATTCGCCTGTGAGCACGCCTTGTGGAAGGAGTGGTCCCGCCCCCTCGTCGGATTTTCATTGTCTGGAAATGGCGGAATGAAAAGGACTTTTTTTCCATCAGAATTTTTTCAGAAGCTGTTAGAGACTGGCACCTGGAAACCATTCGAAAAATTTATCTGGCTTTCGGTGAAAATTTTACGGCACACAGAGACACACACACCGACAGCACCTTCTGTAAACTCCGTATTTTAAACAGCTTTGAAGAAGATGGTCACTGTTTTAATCGGCCGTTTTATCCAAATGCAGGATGGATCGCTCCTCAGTCTCCATGTTATTGTCCTGCCTTAAGACGAGAGCGAAACAGTGAGCGAGGCTGCAGCACAATGACGTCAGATTCTGAGTCGTTTTATGCTTTGTGAATAAAATAAATAATTCGCTATAATCTCAAATATGAAAAATAATCGCGAATATGAAAAATTATCTGAGAGAGGTCTTCTCCTCAAAGTTTGCCTTCACGCCCACCACCACTCTAGTTTCCTACCTCCCAAAGAAAAACAAGAATGTATTCTTCTGAGCACACAGACGGTGACATTAGCGATCGTGAGGACAGGAAGCCAATCATCATCCTAGACTACAACTGCAACAAAGGAGGTGTGGACAACCTAGATAAAGTGATTGGAACATACAGCTGCAGAAGAATGACTGCCCGCTGGCCCCTGGTCATCTTCCACAACATCATTGATGTTTCCTCCTACAATGCCTTTGTGATTTGGAGAGAGATCAACCCGACCTGGATGTCTCATAAGCAGAACAAGAGGAGGGTGTTCCTGGAGCAGCTAGGAAAGGCACTTGTAACTCCACTCATTGAAAGAAGGAAGCATGTCCCCTGCACAGAAGCCTCAGCAGCAGTTGTGAAAGCTATTCAGAGTGCAGGAGCTCCTGATCAACCTGAGGATCCAGCTACCACAGCCACTTCCCCAGCTAGGGCAAGTAAGAGGAAGAGATGTCAGTTCTGACCTCAAAAGGAAGACTGTAAAACACATACTGTGTGCTGCAGGTGTAAGAAATATATCTGCAAAGGCTGTGCACTTGCATACTGCCCTACATGTGCTAATTAGTTGAATGGGTTATGTTATTTTTCATATTTTTGTATTGTACATTGTCTTAAATTGTTCACTGGAGAAAAAAAAGAAACAGTCATTGGGAATAAAAATGCATTCAAAACTCCTTTTTGCACATTTTTTTCCCTTTTCTTAAGCTATAGAAATTCAAGTGAAGAGGGAAAACTCAGGTATTCACACATTTTGTGGTGAATGACAATATGCAAGATGAAATTTGGTGTTTAAAATTCAATTAAGCTGCTTATATTGGGGGTTTAGTGAAGACGGGTCATTTTGAACATTTTGAAGGTTTGTGGACTGGATGAAGTGCAACATGGAGAGACTTATGTTGCAGCTGGATACCAGCCTTTTAAGAAGTTAGAGTAAGTATCATGCACAGAAACACCAATCTCTGTCTGTCTCACTGCTTTTTCAGCTCATTGACATTTACAAAAGGAAATGCACTGTTTGGAAAATGATTCACAGAAACTTCAAGACTTTTTTCTTCCCATTTTCTGGTATAAAAAAGCTAACTCTTAAAGTCCTCTCAGTTTCTGTGAGCACATAAAAAAATAAGAACCAACAACAGGTTGTTCAGTGGGTTTGTTCAACTTTTTTTAATCTAAAAAATAATCATCTTTGACCTAATTAAAGGGATTTTATTACACTGTAATCTGCATTTCTCCCCTCAATCATATGATTTGTTTTATCTTTCCAGCTACGGTGCAAAACCAAAGAACTCACAGCCACAGAAAAAGAAAGAAGAAAAGGTCAGAAAATATTCTGTTTATTCCACAAAACTGAACAAACACCTTTACATTAATAGTAATTTAAAAATCCAAGTTGCTAAAAGACTCAGCATAATTGTGTAATTATAATAATTCATCTCTTACAATGTTCCATGTTTGTTTTTTAATGACTGCTGCATATTACATTTTTATCACCTTTTTTAAACTTTCAGGTTAAACCGACTGAGGACCCAACTGTCCATAAGAAGAAGAAGACTGTGTAAGTCCAGACCTTCATGTGGACAATTATTGAACCTGAATATGAATATTGTCTGAATGATTATATCTGTTTTGATCTGATGATGTAGTGTGTTTGCTGACAGAGTGACGGAGTTGAAGTTTGACAGCTGTTACGTTGCTGTTAGTAAGGGGAAGTTTAAACCTGTTCAGTACTTCAGCAAGAAATGTGACGGGAACAAATGGTAGGGCAGTAAATAAATACATTTTAAAAAATGTAATAAATACATTCTATTTGTATTCACATGTGAATCTACTGTGAAATCATTTTTTAATTCCCATATTGATCTTCCTCCCCACAGTAAAGAGAAACTATTTGTTCAAGCAGTACGTCATAAAGAAGACGTGAGTTCACTTTCTTCTGTGCAGGTTGTTTAGTTACAAAGATTTTCTCCCATAAATTTCTTCTTTCACAGCTAAAAAGTGCATGTTTGCACAAGAAGAATGTCAGTTAACATTTAGCACATATGAAACTTTAAGTGCACGTTCAAAATGGATTATGCTTTATTCTTTATTTCCTGTTGTGGCTTATCATTTTTTTAAACAGCTTTTCAAATCTTTTCAGATTAAACCTGTTGTTCAGACCAAAACCGAGGTGACTGGTAAAAATGAGAGAAATCCAAAAATAGAGTATTTCACCATCGAGTAAGTCCAGACTTTCAGATGGATAATTACTTATCCTGAATGTGAATTTTCTGTGAGTATTTGTCTCACTCTCTGTTTCTTCACTCTGCAGTGTTTTCACCAATGGAGAGCCTCTAATTCCTTCAGTGACTGTAAAAATTCCAAAGACGGCTCTGAAGTCGATGGACAACGTCTGCAGCGTGGTGGGATCCATGATGTGCTCTCATGCTGGAGTGAAGAGGTACAACACCAACACACTGTAAATCACGTGCACAGTGCACCAACTGTGAAAGTGTATCAAATCAAAATTAATCATTTATAAATACTTGCAATTTAGAGCCAGAATTGCAATCATCAAGTTTCTTTTTTCTTTCTTTTCTTTTTATTTTCAGGCTTTACACACTTGATGGACAGCTTGTGAAAGATCCACAAGACTTGAAGAACGATGGAAAATATGTTGCTGTTACCAGGGGAAGGTTTAAACCTGCCGACTACTTCCAGCCAGTCCGAGTGCCCCTGAAGAAAAAGGTGAAGAATAAATGGTTTGACAAAAATATATGATTAAAAAAATACATTTTATTTGTATTCACATGTGATTTGAATATAAAATAACCTTTTTTTAAACTTGCCATTTTGTTCTCCCTACAGTGAAGAAACTCCACCTGCTGTTCAGGCGACACGTCACAAAAAACAAGTGGTGAGTTCAGCTTCTAATGTACAGTTTATTAATTTTTTTAAAACATAAATATCTTTTATCACAGACAAAAAACCTGTCTGTTTGCACACAGATTCCTATTAATATTTCCTGAGGGGGTGGGGGTGCAGTTTGTTAAGAAGCAGGAATTATTGTCTGCAGGAAGCATTGAGTTATTAGTTCCACTTTGATGGGTCCACAGAGACAGACTGGTCCACTGGTTCAAGTGCACTGAGCCTCATTGACAGTTTGGACAGATCAGACCACATCTGGTAAATTTTACTGACTTAAAAAAAGTTATTTATATTGCTGCTACCACAATTGTAACAATTTCTATTGTAAAATGGAGGCAGTGAAAACTCTGCACAAAGGAGCATATCATCAGTTTTATCCGTGAAAATGCATAGGAGATCCTGCCCATTTTGCTGCCTGCCCTGTTCCAGTGTTCAAACAGGCAGCTATATGAGTAAGATACTGGACTGAAGCCGTGCAAATATCCTGACACACACACACACTGCATGTCACAACATGTGAAAAAACAGTCCCGAGTCATCTCATGTCTAGATATTTGACATTTGTTACCACGTTCACACTCAGCCTGGTAGCCTGGTTTACCATGCCCAAGTACGTTTGCGTCAACATGGTGTAACATTTTTCTGAGAATGAGCACACTTTCACACAGGGTTGCTACGGCTCTCTGACAAAACCAGCCAAATTGCTACTCAAACCAGAACTTAATAAAAGGAAAAAAGAATCAAGCTGAAACATGCAGCAGTATAATTTGCAATGCTTCAAAAATAACTCAGGTTTGCTGTTAAGCACAAACCTGTAAAGATAGGTCCCCCACAACAGAATTTGAAATATTGCTGATTTGTGGCTTATTTTGAGAAGTATTTTGGCCTTGTTTGTGAATGAATTGAAGACTCTACTGTCCAAGTAATAATAATAATAATAATAATTAATATTTAATGAAACAGTTGCGTCACTGAATGAATGAATGAATGAATGAAAACTGTTTATTTCGAACATTTGATACAACAACAATTACAAGATAGATCAGTAAAGACAACAACAAAAAAGTTCCTACTGTGTACCCAACATGTCCGAAAAGGGGTAGGGTGAAGCATCAGCTTATTTATCCCTACCCCTTCTTCCCCACAACCAGTAATACCCTTTGCCACATATACACATAAATTCCTACACACCTAAACCGATATCAATATATATATATATACATATATATACACACACATACATATACACATCAACATACACATATATACACATATACATATATACACGTATATATACACAAACATAAATATACACCTACACATACCTACTTACATACAAAATACTATATATTTACAAGCCGAAGCAAACAACAAAAACACCCTAACCCTCATTACCCTTCCTCCTCCCTATACCCAGAAAAAACCATATTTTTGTACCGCTGTTTGAACTGGTTCATGCTTGGACATTGCTTGAGCCCCACTCCCAATCTGTTCCACATCCTCACCCCACAGACAGAAATACAGAAACCTTTTAATGTTGTTCGTGCCCACTGATGCTTTAAATTAAATTTCCCCCTCAGACTGTAATCCCCTGATCTGTTAAAAAACATATTTTTAATATTTGCTGGAAGTAAATTGTTTATTGCTTTATACACAATTTGTACTGTTTGAAAATGAACCAAGTCTGTGAATTTTAATAATTTGGATTGTAAAAATAGTGGATTTGTATGATCTCTATAGCCAGTATTATGAATAATTCTTATAGCTCTTTTCTGCATTACTGATAGTGATTGTGTTGTACCTTTATAAGTATTACCCCATACCTCTGCACAGTACTGTAAATATGGTAAAACCAGTGAGCAGTAAAGAATGCGGAGTGAGTTGTGGTCCAGAATATGTTTCGCTTTGTTTAGAACTGAAATGCTTCTTGACAATTTACTTTGTATATGTTTTATATGAGTCTTCCAGTTTATCTTATCATCTATTATCACCCCCAGAAACTTATTTTCATGTACCCTTTCAATATCTACCCCCTCGACTTGTAACTGAACCTGTATGTCTGTATTACAATAGCCAAATAACATGTATTTTGTTTTACTTAAGTTTAATGATAATTTATTTCTGTCAAACCATATTTTCAATTTTCCCATTTCTATACTGATCCTCCTCAGTAACTCCTGCAAATCCCCCCCTGAACAAAAAATGCTTGTGTCATCTGCAAATAATACTAATTTTAATATTTTGGAAACATTGACAATATCATTTATATAAATTAGAAACAGTTTTGGACCCAATACTGACCCCTGTGGGACGCCACAAGCATTGTCCAAGCATGATGATGTATATTCCCCCAACTTCACAAACTGTTTTCTGTTACTTAAGTAGCTTCTCACCCAGTGCAACACCAACCCCCTAATCCCATACTGTTCAAGTTTACTGATTAATATGTCATGATTGATTGTATCAAAAGCCTTTTTAAGGTCTATAAATATTCCAACTGAATGTAATTTGTGGTCTATGGCGTTTGTAATCTCCTCAACTGATTCTATTAATGCAAGTGATGTTGAACTATGTGCTCTGAATCCATATTGACTATCAGTAAGTAATTTATGTTTATTTATGAATTTGTCTAATCTATTATTGAATAACTTTTCTAATAATTTGGAAAATTGTGGAAGCAAAGAAACAGGTCTATAATTTGTGAAGTGGTGTCTATCCCCAGTCTTATACAGCGGCACAACCTTAGCTATTTTCATTTGATTGGGAAATTTACCGGTTTGAAATGATAAGTTACAGATGTATGTTAATGGTTCTACAATCCATTCAATGACCTGTTTTACCACCACCATATCAATTTCATTTAAATCGGTAGATGTTTTATATTTACAATTATTCACAATGTCTATAATTTCATTTCCATCCACTGCTGTGAGGAACATTGAACAGGGATTTCTTTCTATGAGATTATTATCCCAATCCTCAGGTTGGGAATCGGGAATTTTTTCTGCCAAGCTTGGTCCAATATTTACAAAAAAATTATTAAAACCGTTGACTACCTCATCCTTATTTTCCTTCTTGACATTATTATCAATGAAATACTGAGGGTAACTCTGTTTTTTATTACCATTTTTGATAATGCTATTTAATATATCCCATATTCCTTTAATATTGTTTTTGTTATTATATAATATGTTACTATAATATTCCTTCCTACATACCCGTATAATATTAGTTAATCTATTTTTGTATTTCTTATATCTATTTTCTGCCTCTTTAGTCTTTAGTTTTATGAATTCTCTATACAGTGTATTTTTCTTATTACATGCATTTCGTAACCCTTTCGTCATCCATGGTCGAGCTTGGATTTTTTGTTTTCTGTAGTCTTGTTTAATTGGACAATTTTTATCATATAATGATGTAAATATTTGTAAAAAAGTTTCATATGCACTATCAACATCACTTTCACTGTATACCTTTTCCCAGTTTTGCTCCTGTAAATCCTTCTTTAGTGTGTTCATGTTTTCCTCTGTCCGCACTCGCCTGTATTTTATTTTCTCCTCTGGCTGATTCCGCCGATGGTTTCTATTATAAACGATGAAAACTGGTAGATGATCACTAATGTCATTGATTAATAATCCACTCACAGTGTTATTCTCAATATCATTGCTGAATATATTATCAATTAAGGTGGCACTATGGGATGTAATTCTGCTTGGCCTGGTGATTTTTGGATATAAACTCATACTGTACATTATACTGATAAATTCATCTGTTATTTTATGCTTATTTGGATTGAGCAGATCAATATTTAAGTCACCACAAATGAACACAGTTTTTTGATTAGTTTTTGAGAACATTTTTCCCATACAGTCAGTGAATGTTTCAATACTAGATCCTGGTGCTCTATATATACAGCTGACTAATACATTTTTGCTTTTTTCTTCACATATTTCAATAGTTATACATTCTAATAAGTTATCAATCACAGTTGTCATATTGTCTACTATTTTATAATCCATGTTCTTATCCACATACACAGCCACTCCTCCTCCACTCTTATTTTTTCTGTTTACACAATTAAATTCATATCCATCCAGTTCAAAATCCATTCCTTTATCTTCATTGATCCATGTTTCTGATATAGCAATTATGTTAAATATTTTTTTAAACTGACTTAAATATTCTTTAATGTTGTTAAAGTTTGCATATAGACTTCTGCTGTTGAAATGGATTATTGATAATTTGTTATCCGTTTAATGATCCGATTAACTGTTCATCTGTATAATAGCAACAACTGTCATTGATATTTGAGAAGAAATTATTGTCCGGGTCTATATCGTGCTCCAAGTCCAGTACATTGTGGTCTGTGTATTTAAATGTTCTCAGTTCTACTTTTCCATGATCAGCAATCCTTTGAGTTATATCCTTCTTGTCTCCAGATGTAGATGAATAGGTAGTAGATGAATAGGTTCCTCTGGTCTGTGTCATGGTGTTGTGATGTGTTTGTGTCCTCATACCTTATTGGTCATATCTGTCCAGATCCTCGCTTTAAGAAACACTATTGTTCATATTTGTCCAGCTCCTCGATGTTCCTTATTGCCATGACTTTTGCTTGTTCTGGTGATCCGTTCAGTTTGATGAATATTTTACAGTTTGAAGTCCATGTGTGCTGGATTTTTCCCTGTTTCTTCAAGAAGCGTGCTTTCCTGGCGATGTCGGCATTGTGTTTGGTGAGATGTTCATTGATGAATACGTTTGTCCCTTTCAGTTTTCTTCCTTGTTTTAACAGTGCTGTTTTGTGTTTTCTGTTGATGAATCTCATGATGACGGTTCGTTTATCACCGTCATTTCTCCGGGGCAGAGGGTGGCACGCTTCAATGTTATTTAAATCCATTTCTATACCTTTAGATAGGAGGAAATCAGCAACCTGTTTTTCCACAGAGCTGACCTCCTGTTCACTGGGCTCCCCTCCGCTCTCATCTGTTACCGCCCGTGCGTAGGACCGTGGTTTGATGTGAAGACCTGTGATGATGACGTCGTTGATTCTGGTGTACTGCTCCAATTCAGCCACTCTATTTTCCAGCTGCACCAGATGCCGGTCTTTCTCGGCATTCTGGAGCCGTAATGCCTTCACCTCCTCCACCAGATCCATGATTGATTTCTGTTGCTGCTTCACAACAGAAATCTCCTCTGATAAAAAGTCCAGAGATTTTTTAATATCGTCACCTTCCTCCGCTGTCAGAACCTTCTTAGGCCCCATGGTCGGCTTATGAGCAGCTTGTCGATCGCCGATGTTAACAGCCTGCGTTGTTTGTCACCGGGATGGATCTGCACTTCGCTGGTGCCGCGCGGCCTCGGTGTTTCCGCGCTGATGGATGCGCGGTGGCTGCACTGACATCTGAGATGTGCACTTCAGTGTGGTTAGCAGTCACGCTTTATGCATGATGCGCCAAAAGTCTATCTGAACCGTGCCATGGACCACCTCTGTAAGTGGGCCCAGGCACAGCTGAGCAATTGGACTTTAGGGAGCAAACATGCTCAGCTGCACAACTGGTTATGGTAATTAACACTGTGTATTGCTGCAGTTGCTAATTTAGTCACATTTGCTGCATAAGCAGGATGATTTTAAAAATCAAATAACCTCTTTATTTGTGTGGGTTCACAGGCCCATTGACTATATCCTGACCAAGTTGCTGCCACAGTTGCTCAACATGGATCCTGGGCTCTTTTCACACTGCACAAAGCAGATCAGGGCTACAAGAGACAAGTATGTGTTCAATATCTGTAATTAAATCATGTCTGAGTAACAAGTAATTCCAGTTAAGCTTTAGGCAGCAGCTCAGTTTGTGTTGCGGTGGTGCAGAACAGAACAGCAACATCACCTTTGACACTTTTTGGTGATACAGACAACGGTCAGTATATTCTGCACAACCAACTTTGAACGGATCGGTGAAGATCACAGATTGGTGAAGATCCAGGAACTCTTGGACTTGTTTAGCGGCTAGGCTAATAACAGTACACCGGGCACTATGTGGCATGTCCCTATCGTGCTGCTGCTGCTGTTTTGGGCAGTAAGTGAATCAGTTTGCAACAACCTTCAAGGTGGATCCTTATCAACAGCATGCAATGGGCTTAATTTTGAGTTTTTGTTGTCGCTACAATCCAGTGGCGACGTGCTCCCGAGCGGGTTACCGGAGGAGGTGAGGAGAGAGTACCCGATCATCGGTACGAGAACACGGAGGAAACGGGGCAAACGTGGAGGTGTCCGGCAATGGCTTCGGAAAAGGGGTAATAAACCGCCGCTCCCGTCCATGATTCTGAGTAATGTTCGATCTCTGCCCAGTAAAATGGATGAACTTCGCCTCAACTGTCGCTATAGTCACGCGTACAGGGAGTCCTGCATTGTGGTTTTAACTGAGTCGTGGCTTCGGGAAGATATACCGGACAGTTTAATTTACTTTGAGGGGTTCTCGTGTGTGCATGCAGATAGAACCCTGTCATCTATGTTAAGGAGACGTGGTGTAAACAGTACTCAACTAGAGTGCAAATGTGTGACCCAGACTTGGAGTTACTGTGCGTGTTAACGCGACCATTCTATTTACCCCGCGAAATTGGAAATGTCATAATTATTGCAGCGT
This sequence comes from Thalassophryne amazonica, assembly GCF_902500255.1. Taxonomy (NCBI): domain Eukaryota; kingdom Metazoa; phylum Chordata; class Actinopteri; order Batrachoidiformes; family Batrachoididae; genus Thalassophryne; species Thalassophryne amazonica. Next base: position 63,016 of record NW_022986349.1, on the reverse strand, counting down.
ATGTTCCATCGAACGGTAACGCAAATAAAGCTGCCAGTCGCTTGGCAGAATGTGTGCACAGTCAGCTGCAACGCACTCCAGGGGCTGCTGTCTTCATACTGGGGGACTTAAACCATTGTCGCCTTGAGCGAGCGCTCCCTGGCTTCCACCAGTATATTAAATGTAAAACACGAAACATCCTGGATAAATGTTTTGGCAACATCAAGAGTGCATTTAGAGCTAAAGCACTCCCACCCCTGGCAAATTCAGATCATGCCACTGTCCACTTGATGCCCACATATAAAACTGTGCTCAAGTCCTCTATGGCACTACACAAGATTGTGTTACAGAGGACTGTGTGGAAACTCTGAGAGGGTGTTTCTCCTGTACGGACTGGAGCATCTTCCACAGCCTGGAGTTGAATGAAGCCACAGAGACTATTACGGATTATATACATTTTTGGGTGGATATTGTGGTGCCAAAAAAAGATATTGTGGTTTTCCCAAACAATAAGAGTCATATAACCAAGGAGGTGAAAGCCAGTATCAACAAAAAGCGAATGGCATTTAGAGACAAAGACAGAGCTGCAGTAGCCCAGGCCCAGAAGGAACTTAATGTTGTGCTGGCCAATGCACGGAAAAGGGAACGGGACCGCTTAGAACATGGGCTTAAGTCCTTGGACAACAAAAAACTCTGGGACTCTATGAAAAGGATGATGGCATGAACATAAACAAACAGCAATTAATTACAAGGAATGATGACGATTTTGCCGACAACTTAAATGATTTTTTCTTGAGATTTAACAGGGAGAATGATGTTGAGTGTGAACCAGTAGCTGATTTGGGGCATGCATCTGAAATGAGTAGCTCTAATATTGATCAGCAATGTATTCAAGCCATTTTTAGTAACGTGTCTTCTACCAAAGCTGCAGGACCGGACGGCCTGTCAGCTTTTTTACTGAAAAACTGTGCACAGGAACTTTCAGAGGCATGGTGCCCTATTTTCCAAATGTCAGCTTTGAGTTGTTCTGTTCCTCTATGCTGGAAGCGGTCGACCATTATACCCATACCAAAAATTTCAGCCCCGGCCACTAATAAAGATTACGGGCCGTGGCTTTAACCAGCATTGTTATGAAATGCTTTGAGAAGGTAATGGTCAATAGACTGAAGTTGGAAGTGTCCAAGTCTCTTGACCCGATGCAATTTGCATATAAGCAGGGACTTGGCACTACAGATGCCATTGTGTGTATGTCACACATGATTTACAAGCACTTAGAGAATGCTGATTGTTACGCACGTGTGTTATTTGCTGATTTCTCGTCAGCCTTTGACACAGTTCGCCCTCATCTTTTAGTCCAAAAACTGAGAGATCTTAATGTTAGCTCCTCCCTTGTTAGGTGGTTTTACTTTTTTTTTAACTAATAGGTCACAGCAAGTTAGAGTAAACAACTCCTTGTCTAAAGCACAATCCTGCAGTACAGGAGTACCTCAAGGGGCTGTAAGCTCTCCCATTCTTTTCACCCTATACACCAATGGCTGTAGGAGCATAAATCCAAGCAACAAAATCTTGAAATTCTCAGATGACACAATTATTGTGAGCTTACTTTCAGCTGGTGAAAGTCCGTCAGTTTATTTAATGAAATTGACTCCTTTCAGTCTTGGTGTGAGGAGCACCACTTGACTCTAAATGGGCTTAAAACCAAAGAAATGGTCTTTGATCCAAAAAGACTCCTGCCCCATGAGTAATCATTGGAGTAAGGGAGATAGAACAGGTGGAGTCAGTGAAATATCTGGGCGTCTATGTGGATAATCTTCTGAGGTGGAATGTGCATGTGGATTTCTTATGTAAGAAATTTTCCCAAAGACTCCACTTCCTCAGAAGACTTAGATTGTTTGGTGTGAGCACCCGAATCATGGCTTGTATTTATAATGCGGTGCTGGAGAGCCTTATTAGATATGGAATAGTGGCCTGGTTTGGCTCACTCACAGTGCAGGGTAAAACCAAAATAGGACAGCTTGTAAAAAACGCAATGAAAATTATAGGACAGAAGGAGTTTCATTCTCTCCAGACAATTTTTGAAACCTCTGTCCTGGCACAAGCCAAAGCCATAACCAGAGAACCCTCCCATCCACTGCACAGTGAATATACTCTGCTACCTTCTGGGAGGCGCTATCGAGCGATCAGGCACCACAGTAACAGGTTTAAACTGTCTTTTGTTCCCATGTCAGTGGTTTTGTTAAATAAGACAAGACAGTTTTTTTTATTTAATTCTTGAATTGTAATTATGTTATTTATGGGGCACGTGCAATATACTGAAGTCACTTTATTTGCAAAGGCATTTTACTTGGGATTGTGCAATATCATAAAATGGTCATATTCCTTTTGTTGAAATTGTGCAGACCAGCTGACTGCTGTAATGTTGTCTGTGTGTTCGGAGGTTAAATGTTGTGAATGTTGTTTATGTGTTAAACAACATTGTGAGACCAAGAGAAATTTCCCCTGTGGGGACAATAAAGTTTAACCTAACCTAAAATAAACGAAGGCAACAATACAACGACAAACAAATAATTACACACAAACATATCTACACGCACACACGAACAACCAATCAGACCACACACACACACACACACACACACACACAAAAAGGTCTATCACTCTCCCATTAATACTACCATACAAAATGAATAAAATGAATTGTTATGAACAAATGGAATCAAAAACAGTTACATATGTTCTTAAGGTGTTGTACAAGGGCACCTTTAAATACAGACAAAGGGGTTATAGAGCGGATAGAGGAAGGAAGGCTGTTCCAATCATAGGGCGCTTTATGTCTAAATGAAAATTTTTCCAGTTTCCTTATTAATTGGTGGGACAACAAAAAAAGATTGAGCTGCATGTGTTGTGTGGGCCGCTGAAGAGGAGGTACTGCTGGCCCACCACCAGAGGGCGCCCTGCCTGAAGTGCGGGCTTCAGGCACGAGAGTGCGCCGGAGCAACCGGCAGTGACAGCCGTCACTCATCAACAAGCACCAGCTGTCACTCATCATCAACCACATCTCCATAAAAGCCGGGAAGCATCTTCACCTCACTGCCGAGAAATCGTCTACCGATCAGGTAAACACTCAGCCGTGGTTTTGTGTCATACAACTTTCTGAACATTGCAGGCGTACCTGTTTGACTGGTCAGCAGCTGGAAGCTGGGAGGAGACGACGTCTTCGCTCCTCGGATAAGTAGTCCTTCAGGCGCTGCACGTTTTTGTTCCTGTGTGACTGTGATTGAGAGGTGGAGGTGTTTCCCACCCTTTCTGACTGTTTGCTGGGTGTTCACGCACCCACCATCACCTGTCTGTTCTTCCTGCCAGCAGTACCCGATCTGACAGCCGGAGGCAGTGGCCACCTGGGGACCCAGCGCTTGGTGGCTCCGGGGTGCTTCAGATCCGGTGGCAGTGGAAAGCGTGTGGGATCCGGCTCTTTTCTGGACGGGCGCTTTCTATCCTCGAGCCTGCCCACACGTCACCGTGACTTATTGACTGTTGATCTCAATTGTGTTGTCTGTTGCTCTGTTGTGCACATTCACAACATTAAATTGTTATATTTTGGCTTATTCCATTGTCCATTCATTTGCGCCCCCTGTTGTGGGTCCGTGTCCCTACACTTTCACAACAGGATTTCTCGGCCAGCGTCATGGATCCCGAGGGGCGTCAACCATCGATTGAACCGCCAATGGAAACACAGGGTGCACAGGCGTCGGCAGGAGGCGTGTTGAGTGAGCTGCAGTACATCTTAACTGCCTTCACTGCTCGGTTGGACTTAGTAACCGAGCAGAACGTTATACTCAATCGGAGGATGGAGGCTCTCACCGCCCAGGTGGAAGCGCGCACTCAGGGCGCTGCTGCAGCACCTCCTCCAGCTGACCGAGCACTAGATACAGACATTCAAGTGGTGATTCAACGAACCCCCTCCCCATCCCCTGAAGCATACATAAGCCCTCCGGAACCGTACGGCGGTTGTGTCGAGACGTGCGCGGACTTCTTAATGCAGTCTTCGCTCGTCTTTGCACAACATCCCGTCATGTACGCGTCAGATGCAAGCCAGGTGGCTTATGTCATTAATTTGCTTCGAGGAGAGGCACGCGCCTGGGCTACGTCGCTCTGGGAGCAAAATTCACGGCTCCTAACGACATATACTTGTGTTTGGTGTTTGATCATCCCAATAGAGGCGAGACCGCTTCGACTGTGCTGCTGTCAATGAGACAGGGACGTCGGAGTGCAGCCGAGTATACAGTCGACTTCCGCATCGCGGCTGCGAGGTCCGGCTGGAATAACGCTGCACTCCGTGCCACCTTCATAAACGGACTGTCTCCGGTCCTGAAGGAGCACCTGCTGGCTAAGGATGAGCCGCGGGATTTTGACGGGCTTGTCGACCTGGTCATATGGTTAGAAGAACACCATCGGGAGCGGGGCGAAGGGCATGGCCGGGCACAAGCCGTCCCTCTTCCTTCCGGGTCCGAAAGGGTGCCGCCGTCCCCACGCTCCACAGGCGGAGAGCTCCTTGGAGCAACAGCTCCCCCTGCTGACGAAGCTATGGACACGAGCAGGGCTAAAGTAAAATCACATGACAGACAACGGAGGCTGGCTCGTGGAGAATGTTTTTTTCTGTAGCTCTAATGAGCACATACAAAGAAACTGCCCCAAGCGGTTAAACTTCAACGCCCGCCCTTAGAGACTGGGTTAAGGGTGGGCCATAACATCCACGCGGGGAGAGCCCGTAGATCCGCATGCATCCCAGTGACGATGCTTTGTGGGGATCTTACCCTTCACGCTCCAGCACTGGTGGACATGGGGTCTGAAGGGAATCTGCTGGACAGCAGATGGGCCAGGGAGGTAGGGCTCCCTCTAGTGGCTCTACCTTCCCCATTGAAGGTACGGGCACTAGATGGCACCCTTCTCCCATTAATCACACACCAAACACCACCTGTGACTTTGGTGGTGTCTGGAAATCACAGGGAGGAGATTGGGTTCTATGTAACACCTTCTACCTCCCGAGTGATTTTGGGATTTCCATGGATGTTAAAGCACAATCCCCGGATTGATTGGCCATCTGGGGTAGTGACGCAGTGGAGCGACACCTGCCACCGGGAATGTTTAGGATCCTTGGTTCCACCCGGTGTGACAGCTAATGAGGAGGTTAAAGTCCCCCCCAATCTGTCGGCGGTGCCGGAGGAGTACCATGATCTTGCTAACGTCTTCAGCAAAGATCTGGCACTCACTCTTCCCCTGCACCGTCCGTATGATTGTGCCATTGATTTGATCCCAGGCGCTGAGTACCCCGTCCAGCAGGTTGTACAACCTCTCTCCTCCTGAGCGCGAATCAATGGAGACCTACATCCGGGACTCCTTAGCTGCCGGGTTGATCCGGAACTCCACCTCCCCGATGGGTGCAGGTTTCTTTTTCGTGGGCAAAAA